>NC_066550.1:6291894-6376894 GCF_024679095.1 Eriocheir sinensis | reverse complement strand
TTCTTCCTTCTTTCTTTTCCTGTTTTTCTTTTTATTTTTTTTATTTACAATCAAATTTCTTTACAATGGAAGGAAAGTGTATGAAGTGACGTAGTATTGGGGTGGAGTGGAGGATTGAGGAATTGGAAGTAAAAGAAGGTTAGTAAGTACAGAAAAAGAATATTTGTTAGTATTTCTTGAGTGTAAGAAGCTAGGGACATGGAAGTAGGTGAAGGAGGACCCAGAAGGAAAGAGGGAACGACCTAAAGAAAACACTTAAATGGATTTATATGTAATCTTAAAGTATTTAACACCCTTTGCTCTTTTCCCCTTTTAATACATAGGCTTCAATCCTTTATAAATACTCTTCGATCCTCTTTATAAATACTCTTAGAACCTTTACATACAAACTTCGACCATTCATATACGCTTCCACCCTCTATATAAGTTTAAATCCTTTACATTAACTATCTAGAGGGAAGTATAATATGAAGTGAAGTAGTATGGGAATGGCAGAGAAGGGAAATAAAAGGAAGAGGTTAATAAAAAAAGGTTGATTATAGAAGAAATATATTTACTTGTATTCCTCAAGTGTTCTCAACCTCCCTTCGTTTACCTTCCTTTTTAAATATCTGACAGGAAAGTATGATATGAAGGGAAGTAGTATTGGAGTGAAGGAGGAAGGAAAAAGAAAGAAAGGGGTCAATAGTTACAGAAAGAAATGTGTACTTGTATTTCTAAAGTGTCTTCAATCACCCTTACCTTACTTTCCCTTTAAATATCTACCAGAAAAATGTGTAAAGTGAAGGAAGATGAGAGTGAAGGAGGAAGGAAGTAAAAGAAAATGGTTCATAATTATAGAAGAAAAAGTATGTGCTTGTATTTCTAAAGTGTATTGAACCCTCTTACATGACATTAGTATGGAAATGAAGGAGGAAGGAAATAAAAGAAAGGGAAAAGATTCATTATTATAGAACAATATATATGTTCTTGTATTCCTAAAGTGTCCTCAACCCCCTTTTGCTCACTTTCCTTTTCAAATCTCTGGCAGGAAATTACGTGAAGAGAGGATGATGGGAGTAAGCAGGAAAGGAACAGAAGGAAAGAGAAAATTAACTATAAAAAGACTTGCATATATTTGTTCACTTATTCAGTCCTCCTTTGCGTTCTTACTGTACAAATGTCTGTTAGGAGAGTATGTAAAAGGAAGCAATAAGGGAGAGGAGGAGATGGGAACTGGGCGAGAGGCTTAAAAGTATAGAAAAAAAGTGTTTGCTATTATTTGTATTTATAGGGAATATTCAACCCCGCTTGCTTCTGTTCCCTTTAAGTGACTACCGGGAAATTACGCCCAGTGAACAAAACGGGAGTGAACGAGGGAGGAAACGGTGGGAGTGAACGAGGGAGGAAATGGTGGGAGTGAACGAGGGAGGAAACGGTGAGAGTGAACGAGGGAGGAAATGGTGGGAGTGAACGAGGGAGGAAATGGTGGGAGTGAACGAGGGAGGAAACGGTGGGAGTGAACGAGGGAGGAAACGGTGGGAGTGAACGAGGGAGGAAACGGTGGGAGTGAACGAGGGAGGAAACGGTGGGAGTGAACGAGGGAGGAAACGGTGGGAGTGAACGAGGGAGGAAATGGTGGGAGTGAACGAGGGAGGAAACGGAATGAAAAATAGATGAAGACGTATAAGAGAATATTTTTTCGTATATGTATCATTGTTTTTTTCTTTTCATTTTTACGTGCCAGCCTATTTCGCCGGTAGGCCTTCTTCAGGGGCCAGGTGGTCAGCCCTAACCCCGTCGTGGCGCAGGTAAGTGTTTATAGTGGCGCCATCTATTCTTGGCTCATGCTGCCCCCCGGAGCTCATTCTTGATTTACTTGAACGGTTCTTCTAGAGTCCGGGTTGATGAGTGGTCTTCAGGACAGCATGTGGGTAGCTTTAGGCCACTCGGCGGTGACTGAAGAATCCCAAGTGGTAGCGGCGTATTCGAACCCGCGTCGTCCAGAACGCGGTTAATGCGGGGCCCGCACACTAACCACTCAGCCACCGCCTAGTGAAAAGTGAGTGGAAGCGTACGCCATGAGCTTTAATGACAGTAGCAGTGGTTTTCTTTTTCTTACTAAATTTCTCCTTTTCTTCACTTTTTTTTATCTTTTTTATAACGGAAACCATATTTTTTCAAGTATATTGACACCTCTCTTTCTGAAACTGACCTCTTTTCTGGTTTCATTCTTTTTCTTTTGCGGGAGCAGCGCCTAGCAGACTGTTTTTTTTTAAGTCCCTGAGCTTCCTCCCTTGCTGTAAAAAAAAAATCCACAGGTTTAACGGACAGGGAGAAGAATGTGAGTGCGGCTTCAGAGTGACCTGGCCAACGGAGGTGAAGGACGCGGCGACACAACTAAATGGGTTTCCTTCATCGTGTGTTCTGTTATTGATCTCAAAGGCCGGTATTATAAGACACTTTCGCTTCTCACATAAGGTATTCCTAAAGGTCAAAGAGACGATCAGTCGGGTTCTAATGAGTGTTTTTTTAGGTTCAGGGCACAGAAGATGGGTCACACTACCACCAGGGTCATATAATTACTCCTGGAAATGTCCCACACTCCTACGAAAGCCTTGACAAATATGTGAAGTTGGGCGATGAAATGTTTTAAAATAAGCCCATAAGAATGAAATATAAAGAAGTTAGTCCTTGTGTTTCATTTTCGGTGACTCAAACATGCTCAAACGCGGACACAAGCACGGACAAGGAACAACGCATCAAGACGTAACTGAATGGCTCTCGTTTATCGTTTGTTATGTTTATGATCTCTAAGAATGAAACATAAAGGTGAAATAAGTCCTTGTGTTTAATTTTCTGTGACTCAAACACGCACAAACACGCTAACACAGGCACGGACAAGGAACAATGCATGAATGGGTCTCCTTCATCTTTCGTTCTGTTATTGATCTCTAAAGATTAATTATAAAGATGAAGTATGTCATTGTGTTTCATTTTCCGTGACTCAAACACGCACAAACACGCCGACACAATGACGGACAAGGAACAACGTATCAACACACAGCAAAATGGATCACCTTTACCTTTTGTTTTGTTTATGGTCTCTTAAGAATACTAAAGGTGAAGGAAGTTCTTGTGTTTCTTTCATAATCTGTGACTCCAACCTGTATCTTGTCACCCCAGCAGATTGTCATGTATGTATTTATTTGTATATACTCGTATGTAAAAACAACACTAACCCAGTAACACTACCACAAGAGTCAACGAGCAACACAACAAAGCAATACAACACAACACAACCCACGTTTGGCAAACCACTAAACTTGCAACACACCACGAATAAACTATAGTGACACGACACAGCACACCAGCAACGCAACACTAAACCATTAAACACCACCAGCAACTTGCAACACAACTTGACAACACACGAGTACCAGGAAACAAGAACAGGAACAGGAAACAACACCATAAGAGTAAACTAGCAACACAACGCAACACACGAGTAACAACAGGAAACATGACCACAGGAGTAAAGAAGAAACACAACACACGAGAAACATTAGGATACAAGAACACCAAATGAGGATCACAACACGAGCAACACAACACCGTAACAGCCAACTAGTAACACCGCAACACCGCAACACATGCAAAACAACACAAAACACAAAAGAACAAAAGAAACAAAGGGAAGTAGTTGATGAAGAGAGAAAGAGAAATTGAGAAAGAAATACGAAAGGAGTTACAGTAATAGAAAAGGAACACGAGATAGGAAAGAATGAAAGGAATGGAAGGAAACAGTTGATGAAGAGAGAAATAATAAAGCGTAAGTGACAAACACGAAATATATATAAAAAAATAACCAATAAACTTGCAACACAAACCAACAACAACACTAACAACACTACACAAAAACAACAACAACCAGCAACACATGTATATTCAGAACACAATGGAAACACACAAGTAAAACAAGAACAACAGGAAGGTGATCGTTACGCCTATACCTTACGACCTTCAAATTAAGTTACCTGGAAAAACCGTGCGGAGTTATGAGAGAGAGAGAGAGAGAGAAAGAAAAAGTGAGAAAGAAAAAGAGAAAAAGGAAAAGAGAAAAAGGAAAAGAAAAAGAGAAAAAGAAAGAGAAAGAAAAAGAGAAAGTGAAAAAGAGAAAGAAAAAAGAGAAAGAAAAAGAAAAAAGAAAACAAAAAGGGAAAAAAAGAAAAAAAAAGGAAAGGAAAAGGGAAAGAAAAAGGGGAGGAAAAAGAAGAAAAAGGAGAGAGAGAAGAGGTTAAAGACAAGAAAATTACGATAAAAAGTGGATATAAAGCAATTTGAGAGAGAGAGAGAGAGAGAGAGAGAGAGAGAGCTGCCTACCTACCTTTCACAGCCGCCAGGAGGGGTGAGCCTGGTGAGTTCCAAACCACCTGACTCAGCATCCCGAACACGCCGCAGTCAGCCTCCGTCGGTTTGTCCCCCGTCAGGAATTTCTTGTCACCTGTAGAATGGTTTTGATTTAGTCCTCACCTGTTGACACAATCACCTGTTTCTCTTTCCATAACGGAATGAAGTTAAGAAAGACCTGATCAGTACAATGTGGAAGAAAAGATCCAGTTTACCTTCTTGGGAAAGCAAACTGTCTTACAACACACCAGTTATTTGATCCCTCCCATCCACCAGGCCAAACACAAACAGGGTGGCGGTGCAAAGACATCCTCAAACCGACTACCACCACCACTACTACTACAATAGTCTGGCTCAACTAAACGTGCGGTTGTGGGCGGGTTCAGCGTAGGGGACCCCTTGTACAGCAGTGCCGCGTGTCTCCTAGCCCGCGATGTAGAAATGTTTTAATATAAGTAAAACCATGGCAAATATGATCACCAAATATGCATACACGTTTAATCTTAGTATTATAACGTATAAAAGAACAGTTAAATTATTATGGATAAGATATTTTATAAGCATATAAAGAAACGTGGCACACATATTTTACAGTGGTGCTAAAAAAATGCTAAACTCATTATTGAGCTTCCCTTTCGTTTTGGGATGTGTAAGTAGTTTCACAATTATATTTAGATTATATCGTGAAGGAATGTACTTTTACGACTACAACGACTACTACTACTACTACTACTACTACTACTACTACTACTATTACTTTTACGACTACTACTACTGATGCTGCTGCTGCTGCTACTACACACACCCAGGTAAGCAGAGAGCGCGCGCAGGTCCTCCCAGCCTAATTGGAACACCTGCGGCCACGTGTGTCTGCCGACGCCCTGCATGACGGCCTGGTGGCGCAGCAGGCGGGCCACAAGGGGGCGGTACACCCAGGGGAAGGGCAGCCACGTCCCCCAGTGCGTCAGGGAACACACCGCGCGCCGCCTGTCGTACACCCACCGCCATAACACGTTGACCCTGGGGGGAGAGGGGGGGGGGGGGGAGAGGAGAGGAGGATGTTTATTAAGTTTACTCAAAAAAAGGAAAAAAAAGTATATTCGCTTCCTTATTTTGTTCTTCCTCTCTGTGTTTCCTACCTCCGTTTCTTCATTCCTAAATTTTAAACCTCTCTTCTAGCCCCTCTCGCTCTTTTTTGTGTGTGTGTTCGGAGCAGCGTCTTGAGGGCTTTTATTTTCTTTGTTTTTTGTTAATTGCCCTTGAGCTGCCCCCCTGTAAAAAAATATCCCTTCCTTAGTTTCCTCCTCCCCTGCCTTTTTTCTGGCTTCATTTCTTCATTTCCAGATTTACTCCCTTTCCTAGTTTACTCCTCCCCTCTTTCTTGCTAGGTCCATTTCTTCATTCCTTCATTAGTTCCCTTCGTTAGTTTATTCCTCCTCTCCCTTTTCCAATCTCCATTTCTCCATTTCTAAATTTGTTCTTTTCCTTAGTTTCTTCCTCCCCTCCCCTTTCCCTATCTCCATTTTTTCATTTCCATATTCCTTTCCTCCTTCCCTCTTCATTCTTCCCTTCCTAAGTTTCTTCACTCCTTGCAGCCTCTCATTCTACCTCAATATCTTCCCTCGTCTTTAATCTACCTTATTCTCTTTCTCAATTCCTTCTTGATTGGTTGGTTGACGGACATGTTTAACTTATTCAGCAAAGTCTCTCTCTACACACACAGTCACCGAGGACAATACATGATCGCCTCCTCGGAGAAAGGGTATCAAACGAGGTGATGAGGTGTGGTATGGAGGACGTGCTGAGTGTGCTGAGGAGGCAGAGGTTGAGATAGTGTTGGCACGTCAAGAGGAGGGAGGAGAGCCATGTACTCGCTGCGAGGGTGGGATAGAAAGGAGGAGACCAGCTGGAAAACGGAAGATGACCTGGAGACGGTGTGTGGAAGAAGGCATGGGAAGGATGAACACCAGGGAGAAGAGAGTACACGATAATCAGAAGTGGGAGAGATTCGTAGCCCGTCCAACCCCATAACCGAAAATAAGGACACCTCTCCTCCCGAAATTGACCTCTCTTTCGGCCACCTCTGGATTCTTTTTGGGAGCAGCGAGTGGTTTTTTTTTATTATTATTGTCTCCTTTTTTGTGCCCTTGAGCTGTGTCCTTTGTTGTAAAAAAAAAAAAGACGAAAAGGTAAAAGAAGAAGAAAAAGACGAAAAGGTAAAAGAAGAAGAAAAAGAAGTTACCGAGGACGAAATATGAAACTATATGTAAACGCTGATTTCCGATGTGGTGTAAGGAAAGGATTTTGTTCATATTGTCCGGACTTTTGTACTTTAAATTTTGTTAAGTCTTATAGTTCCTTTAATTTACTTTAGTTGTTTAGAGGTGGAATAGACTGTTGAGAGACAATCCTTTTTGGGGGGGTTGATTGTTGCTTTTGTGTTTGATATTCACGATTAAAATAAATATTAAATGATTATAGTTTAATTTACAGTTTGATCACTAACTAAAACACGTGAATTTATTTCTCGTGATTGCATTGAATACAGATTAGATATACATTTGTGCTGATTCTTCAATTTTTGGTGATAGAAAAATTAACTGCTAAGATGAGGATAATATAAAGTTTTTACCTATAATTTCAATGGAATAATATTACTTAGTGCTGTGATAGATAGTTAAGAATATATGTGTAAAAGAAGTTACCGTGAGCCTCTATATCTCTCCTTTTAAGTAAGTGTAGTTATTGAGCATTATATTATTAGACTCAGACGTTAATACACTCAATCATGTCCTTTTCATATTACCTGCACAGTTAATAAAGATACCTACGCTTGTTCAAACACACAAACAAGCGTACATTATCCTCAAGGCGTGAACTGACCATTGCACTCATCCTTTCGTCCAATCAAATGCGCCACTGATCCTTTATATTTGCTGATTACGTAAAGAGCCAATCAAATACGAGCCTTTACCTCCTCCTCTGTTTTAATTAGATGCTGAGGCGAGGGAATGTAAGAGAGAGAGAGAGAGAGAGAGAAGGAATGAGCGATACATACCATTAAAGAGATACATACAAAATAAAATCATTCATCCTCTTTCCACCATCCAATCCTTATTTCCATTACCTTTGGACTTATTTTCTGAGCCTCCAATACAGGTAAACAGACATCTAGGTATTACATTACTGATGAGACACACAAAGGTAAGATCGAGGTAAATCTCTCTCTCTCTCTCTCTCTCTCTCTCTCTCTCTCTCTCTCTCTCTCTCTCCCCTTCCCATTCTTCACCCCCTAACCCCAAAGGAAAGGCCAGATTAAGCCTCCCTTCTCCCCGGAAACACTTCAATTATGGTAAGAATCTTGAATAATCTAAACCCGGCCTGCACACACACACACTGCCCGGCTGCCCCCATCGGCGTATTGATCATGGTTGTATTACACTGGTGGCAGCGGTGGGATAGTGGTGGTGGTGGTGGTGGTGGGGAAGGGGGGGGGTGGATAGTGTAAATAAAGGAAGGATAATGGAGAGGAGAAAGACTACAGATTTGGTTATTTTTTCTCTTCTTCTTTCTTTCTTTTGTTGTTGTTGTCGTCTTTTTGTTCTTGTTCTTGTTCTTTCTTTTCTACTTGTTCTTGTTCTTCTTGTTCTTCTTTTTCTTCTTTTTCTTCTTCGTCTTGATCTTGTTATTTTTGTCCTGGTTTTTGTTCTTGTTCTTCTTGGTTTTGTTTTTCTTCGTCTTCTTCCTCGTCCTTCTACTACTACTACTACTACTACAACAACTACTACTACTACTACTACTACTACAACAACTACTACTACCACTACTACTACTACTACTACTACTACTAATGCTTCTACTACTACCAATTATAACTATATAATTAGAAAAGTATAGATTTAAGAGAGATATAGGCAAGCATTGGTTTAGTAATAGGGTGGTGGGGGAATGGAATAGACTCAGCAATCACATAGTTAGTGCAAGGACGATAGCTTGTTTTAAGAGTAGACTGGATAGCTACGTACATGGACGAGGACGACAGGTGGCAGTGAGGTGTGGGTGCAGTAAGGTGACAGGGTACTGGTGCGTGCCTAGTACCGTCGGTATAACGAGGATCAAGCCTCTACCTGTAACCCCTGTAACTACACCTCACCCATCGTGAGTAGTGGGGGGGATTCTGGAGCTGCCCTGTGTAGGCCACCCGGCCTCTTGCAGTTTCCCTATGTTCTTATGTTCTTATGTTCTAAATAAATATCGTAAAAGAGAGAGAGAGAGAGAGAGAGAGAGAGAGAGAGAGAGAGAGAATCAAATTGGACACGATTCATTCCTGACTCATTTAAACGCGTGAAGCAATTTTAACAGTCACGGAAGTCAGTGTAACTTTTTTGTGTAACTTTTTGATGTTGTTGTCGTGTGTAGAATCGCTGAATATTGTAGAAAAAATAATAAATAGTGAAGTCCTCATGATTTAAACTTTTAGGAGGCATGGTGGCACTCTTTCCAGCCTAAATTGATAACTTTTTTTATCTTGCATGAGTAGAGTTGTGAGCTTTTTTGTATTTTATTTTTCCCTCTTTTAACGTATTCCCTTTCTCCTTTCTCTCTCTCTCTCTCTCTCTCTCTCTCTCTCTCTCTCTCTCTCTCTCTCTCTCTCTCTCTCTCTCTCTCTCTCTCTCTCTCTCTCTCTCTCTCTCTCTCTCTCTCTCTCTCTCTCTCTCTCTCTCTCTCTCTCTCTCTCTCTCTCTCTCTCTCTCTCTCTCTCTCTCTCTCTCTCTCTCTCTCTCTCTCTCTCTCTCTCTCTCTCTCTCTCTCTCTCTCTCTCTCTCTCTCTCTCTCTCTCTCTCTCTCTCTCTCTCTCAATGCTGTTCAACTTTCTAATGCATGAGTTAACAAGCATCTTCACTTCTCTTTCAGTATCCGCCCTCCTTTCCCTTTCTATCACTATGCTGTCCAACTAACTACTGCAAGGGTTAATCAGTATCTTCATTCCTTTTCTTCCCAGTGTTGTTCAACTCACTAATTAACCAGTTTCTTCTCTCTCCATTTTCTCTCTTTTTTTATCCTGCCCTCCCCCTTCCCTCTCTCCATCGCCTTTCCGCCCAGTTTCTTAGATAACCAGTTACTTCATACACTTCCCCTCCCTTCCTCTCCTTCCTTCTCTCTATCTCTGCGCTCTTCAACTTTTTTTAATGCAAGGGTTAACGAGTAGCTTCCCTTCTCTTTCCCTTCCCTCTTGCCCATTCGTCCTCTCAATGTATGTGCTATTCAACTTCCTAATGCGAGGGTTAACCAGTATTTTCACACCTTCCTTTTTTTCTCTTTCCCGTCCCTCTTCTCTCCTTCACTTTCTTCACCATCTGTGCTGATCAACTTTTAATGCAAGAGTTTAGCTGTATCTCCACTTTTCTGTCCATTTCTGATCTTTCCCTTCCTTCCTTTCCCTTTCCTTCCTCTACCATCTCTATGCTCTACAACTTCTAATACAAGAGTTAACCGGTAATTTATCTTCTTCCTGTTTTTCTTCTTTCCCTTCCTTCCTCCCTCTTTCCCTTCTATACCATCTCGTTGAACTTTCTAATGCAAGAGTTTAGCAGTTATCTCACTTCTTCCTTTTTCCCTCTCTCTTTTCCCTCCTACCCCTTCCCTCTCTCCACCACCTTCCTATATGACTGCCGTAGAACTTATAATGCAAGAGTTAACCAGCATTTACATTCCTTCCTTTTTTCCCGCTTTCCTTTCTCTCCTCTCTTTTCCTTTTCTCCACCACCTTCTCAGCTTCTAAAGCGGCGTCCACACTATGGGTGACCAGGCCCGGAATTCTGTCTTTGGCTCCACACAACTCCCATATATGGTAAAGTGAGCGGGGCTACGCCGAGCAGCAGCGAGCGTCGAGCGAGAGGTAGGTGGGTAACCCAGCGGCCAGCGGCCCAGCGCGCGACACCCAGTTGTTAATTAATAGCCGGAGGGGTCATTCGCGCCGCGCCTTCCCATCACTCATGAGCACGGGCTGCTCACCAGTCGTGCCTCGCCTGTCGCTCTTATAGTGTGGACGCTCACCCCCCTTACCCCTCGTCAGTCCGCCTGACTCCGCGATGGCCCACCCATAGTGTGGACGGCCCTTAATGCAAGAGTTTAGTAGTATATTCACTCCATCCTTTTATGCTCTTTCCTTTCCCTCCTCTCTCTTCCCTTTCTCCACCATCTCAATGCTCTTTAACTTTCTAATGCAAGAGTTTAGCAGTTATCTCACTCCTTCCTTTTTCCCTCCTTGCTTTCCCTCCTACCCTCCCCTTCTAATGCAAAAGTTTAGCAATATTTTCACTCCTTTTTTCCTCTTTTCTTTCTTTCCTCCCCCTTCCCTCTTCTCTCCAACCACAGTATAAACTTTTTGAGCCGTTTTTATCTTCCCCAGGTATAAAAAAAAATCAGAGGCCATTACAACAACACATTTAACCCTTTTTTCTCTTTTCCAGGTAAGAGTGTTCCTGGCGTTTCCTGCCGCTGCCCCAGGTGACACCGCGTCGGCTCACCTGCACTAATTACACCTGATGGGCGGACAGGTGCACCCAGCCCTTACCTTTTAGCTGTTGTTGTTGTTGTAATTATTATTATTTCTACTATTTTATTGTGTTTTAGTAGTTGTATAGTTGTTGTTATTGTTGTTGTTCTTATTCTTTTTACTACTACTACTACTACTACTACTACTACTACTACTACTACTACCACTCCTACTATTATTACTACTACTACTACTACTACTACTACTACTACTACTACTTACAAAGACCCCTTATCTCAGTTTCCCTTAAAAAAATAGCAAAAAAATAGACAATAAAAAAAAATATGAGTGGAAAGGAAATTAAAAAGTACGATCAATAAAGTTATAAAGTAAGTGAAGAACAGAAAAAGCTTCTGGAAATAAAATCAGGGAAATGAGTGAATATATAAAGAAAATCTAGAAGCCATTGAGGAATAAAAGGGGATGAAGAAAGTGAAGTCGAGGGATTAATTTTGTGATGAATAGCTTTTTGTGGGAGATGGACAAGACTCGGGATTTTAGTCGTGGGAGATATGTTATAAGGTTATTTTATTTTTTGCTCTTTCTTTCTCGCTCATTTGCCTCCTCGCCCATTCATTCACTCCTTCCTTCATTTTTTTTTTTACAGCAAAGGAGACAGCACAAGGGCCCAAAAAAAGGAATCAATAAAAAAAGCCTGCTACTCGCTGCTCCTGTAAAGAATCCGAAGAGGTGGCCGAAAGAGCAGTCAATTACGTGAGAAGAGGTGTCCTGATACCTTCCTCTTGAATGAGTTCAAGTCGTAGGCAGGAGGAAATACAGTTGAAGGAAGATCGTTCCAGAGATTACCAGCGTGAGAGATAAAAGAGTGAAGATGCTGGTTAACTCGTGCATAAGGGATTTGGACAGTAAAGAGATGAGCTTGAGTAGAAAGTCGTGTGTGGCGGGGCCGCATGAGTCGGGGAGGCATGCAGTTAGCAAGTTCAGAAGAGCAGTCAGCGTGAAAATATCGATAGGAGATAGAAAGGGAGGCAAAATGGCTGCGAAATTTGAGAGGTAGAAGACTATCAATAAGAGGAGGAGAGCTGATGAGACGGAGAGCCTTAGACTCCACTCTGTCCAGTAGAGCTGTGTGAGTGGAGCCCCCCACACACGTGAGATGCATACTCCATACGAGGGCGGACAAGGCCCATGTATCTGGATAGCAACTGTGCGGGGGAGAAGAACTGGCGGAGACGATACAGAACGCCCAACCTCGAGGAAGCTGATTTAGTAAGAGAGGAGATGTGAAGTTTCCAGTTAAGATTCCTCCAAGAGGATTTGCACAAAATTTCAGCTTGGTCGGATAGATGGGAGATGCCCTTTAACGTAGACAAGTGCCAGGTCCTTCAAGTTGGAACAAGAAATAAGAAGTTCGATTACGAAATGCGCGGCGTTAAACTCAATGCGTTAAGGACCTGGGGGTCAAAATCGCGTCAAAACTCAAATTCTCACAGCAATGCATCGATGCAGCAAATAAAGCGAACAGAATGTTGAGCTTCGTTAAAAGAAACTTTTTATTCAAGAATAAAGATGTAATACTTCTGCTCTACAAGTTTAGTCAGACCCCACTTGGAATATGCGGTACAGTTTTGGTCTCCCCACCATGCAAAGGACATTGCTAAATTAGAAGGTGTTCAGCGTTGGGCAACAAAAATGATCCCTTCCTTGCGCAACAAATTCTACGAAGAAAGGCTTTCCACCCTTAACATGTTTTCTCTTGAGAAACGTCGCCTCCAAGGAAAACTGATCGAATGTTTTAAAATACTTAGTGGTTTCACGAATGTAGACAGATCAAAATTGTTTATGATCGTTGACACTTTGAGAACGAGGAACAATGGCATAAAACTCAAACGTAGACAAGTAAATTCAGACTGCACCAAATTTTTCTTCACCAGCATTGTAGTGCGAGAATGGAATAAGCTCCCACCTTCAGTGGTCCACTGAAACACGATTGACTCCTTTAAAAACAAGCTCGACCGTCACTTCCTTGAACTTAATATTAAATAGAGTTGGAATGCAACGTTTTGGAACCATCTAATTAATGTAGAATCACTTAGGTTTAAGGACAGACCACCTAGTCTGGACCATGGGGTCTGTGTGGTCTGCTTTTCTCTCTCTCTCTCTCTCTCTCTCTCTCTCTCTCTCTCTCTCTCTCTCTCTCTCTCTCTCTCTCTCTCTCTCTCTCTCTCTCTCTCTCTCTCTCTCTCTCTCTCTCTCTCTCTCTCTCTCTCTCACACACACACACACACACACACACACACACACACACACACACACACACACTTCCCTCCCCTCCACAATCCCCACACACATTCCCCTCCCTTTCCCCCCTCCCCTCCCTCTCCCCTCCCTCTCACCCCCAACACTCACCAGAAGAAGTGCTCGTCCATCATTACCCTCAAACCGTGTGCCTCGGCTCGCTCCTTCTCGCTCAGGTGGCCGCTAAAGTCCAGCACGTAGCGTGTCCCCAGGTGTGCCATGATCAGGTGCGAGTCCCCCATCTCCTCCCCGTTGAGCGTGATCCAAGGACACTTCCCCTTAGGCCCAAGTGGCTCCTCGAAGTCCACCTGTCAATGGGGTAATGGGTGGTTAGTGAGTGGTACGGGAAGTGGGTAAGGGGAGGGTGCAAGAGTGAAGGGTATGGAAGATAGAAGAAAGGGAAGGAGAAAAGGAGGAATAGGAGAAGGTATATGGGTGTAATGGGTTGTTAGTGGGTGGTATGGGAAGTGGGTATGGGGAAGGGTGTAAGAGTGAAGGGTAGTGAAGATAATAGAAAGGGAAGGAGAAAAGAAGGAATAGAAGAAGGTATATGGGTGTAATGGGTTGTTAGTGGATGGTATGGGAAGTGGGTAAGGGGAGGGTGTAGGAGGGAAGGGTAGGGAAGATAGGAGAAAGAGAAAGGGTAAGGGAGGAATAAGAGTAATAGTAAAGGAGGAATAGGAGAAATAAAGGGTAGTTAGTGAGATTTAAAGGAAGGGGGAAAGGGAGAGGATGTAAGAGTGAATAGCAAGGAAAATAGGAGAAAGGGAAGGAGAAAAGAAGGAATAGAAGGTAAATATGGGTAAGGGAGAGTTAATGCGTTTTATAGCGAGGGGGGAAAAGGGGAAGGGTGTAATAGCAAAGGGAGAGTAACACTAGAATAGGGGAAATAGAGGAAAGGGAAGGAGATAAGGAGGCAAGTAATGGTAAAGTAGTAAATGGGTGTAATTGGTATTTAGAGTATGTTAAGGGGAGTGGGTAAGGGGAGGGACGTAAGAGTGAAGGGTAAGGAAAGTAATAGAAAGGGAAGGAGAAAAGAAGGCATAGGAGCAATGTACAGTAAGTAATGGTAAAATAGTAAATGGGTGTAATTGGTATTTAGAGTATGTTAAGGGGAGTGGGTAAGGGGAAAGGCGTAAGAGTGAAGGGTAAGGAAAGTAATAGAAAGGGAAGGAGAAAGGAAGGAGTAGGAGAAATATACATAGCAGTTAAGTAGTAAATGGGTTTAATGGGTAGTTATTGGGTGTTAAGGGGAGGGGTGTAGCACTGAAAGGAGGGTAACACTAGGGTAGGGAAAATAGGAAAAGGAGGAATAGGAGAAAAGGAGGAATAGGAGAAAGGGAGGAATAGGAGAAAAGGAGGAATAGGAGAAAGGGAGGAATAGGAGAAAAGGAGGAATAGGAGAAAAGGAGGAATAGGAGAAAGGGAGGAATAGGAGAAGTAATGGGTAGGTAATGTGTGTTAAGGGGAAGGGGAAAGAAGTGAGGATTGGAGTGAAGGGAACGTAGCACTAAGATAAGGAAAGAGGAGAAAGGGAAGGAAAAAGTGAGAAACAGAAGAAGGCAAATGGGTATAATGGGTAGCTAGCGTATATTAAGGGAAGGGGGAAAGAGGGCAGGATAGGAGTGAAGGGAAGATAACACTAGGGTAGGGAAATAGGATAAAGGGAGGCATAGGAGAAGGTAAATGGGTAAAAACTGGTCGGTGAGGGAATGGGGTAAGGAGAAATTGTGTAAGAGTGAAGGAAGGGTAACACTAGGGTAAGAAAATAGGAGAAAGGGAGGAACAGAAGGCAAGTAGGTATGATCGTTAGGTAATAGGTAAAAATAGAGGAAGAGGAAGAAGGAAATGTATAGAGATGAAGGGTAAGACAAACTAAGACAACAAAAGAGGGAGATAAAAGGAAGGAATAGGAGAGATAAACGAGAATAAGGGGAGGTTAATGGTTAGGGGGAGTGTGTAAGGGAAGGATGTGAAGAGGTAGGAATGAGAGAATGGAAGAAGATAAGAGGAAGGAGGAAGTGTCTAGAGAGGAAGGGGAAGACAAATTAAGACAACGAAAGAGGGAGATAAAGGAAGGAATAGGAGAGATAAACGAGAATAATGGGAGATTAATGGTTAAGGGGAGTGTGAAAGGGAAGGATGTGAAGAGATAGGAATGAGGGAATGGAGGGAAATAAGAGGAAGGAGAAGGAAGGGAATAGTAAGGAATGAATAGGAAAACTTAATAGGTGTGGATAAGTAGGAATGAGAAAATGGGGGAAGATAAGGGGTAGGAAAGAGGAAGGGGAGGAATAGGAAAACGAAATGGATGTGGATATGAAGGAATGAGGGATAGGAAAACGAAATGGATGTGGATAGGAAGGAATGAGGGATAGGAAAACGAAATGGATGTGGATAGGAAGGAATGAGAGATAGGAAAACGAAATGGATGTGGATAGGAAGGAATGAGGGATAGGAAAACGAAATGGATGTGGATAGGAAGGAATGAGGGATAGGAAAACGAAATGGATGTGGATAGGAAGGAGTGAGAGATAGGAAAACGAAATGGAGGTGGATAGGAAGGAATGAGAGATAGGAAAACGAAATGGATGTGGATAGGAAGGAGTGAGAGATAGGAAAACGAAATGGATGTGGATAGGAAGGAGTGAGAGAATGGTGAAAGATAATGAGTAGGAAAAGGAGTGAAAGAATAAGGGATGAACAGGAAAACGTAATAGGTATGGATAGGAAAGAATGAAAAAAAATGGAGGAAGATAAGAGGTAGAAAAGAGAAAGAGGAGGAATAGGAAAACGTAATAGGTATGGATAGGTAAGAATGAAAAAAAAAATGGAGGAAGATAAGGGTAGGAAAAGGAAGGAACAGTAAGAAATGGGTAAAGAAACGTAATAAATGTAGATAGGTAAGAATGGGAGAATGAAGGAAGAAAATAGGTAAGGAAGGGAAGGGACTTAATTAATGAGAATAGGTAAGAGAATGGAGGAAAATAATAGGTAGAGAAGAGGAAGGGACTTAATTGGTGAGAATAGGGAAGAGAATGGAGGAAGATAATAGGTAGGGAAGGGAAGGGACTTAATTGGTGAGAATAGGTAAGAGAATGAAGGAAAATAATAGGTAGAGAAGGGAAGGGACTTAATTGGTGAGAACAGGTAAGAGAATGAAGGAAAATAATAGGTAGAGAAGGGAAGGGACTTAATTGGTGAGAATAGGTAAGAGAATGGAGGAAGATAATAGGTAGGGAAGGAAAGGGACTTAATTGGTGAGAATAGGTAAGAGAATGGAGGAAGATAATAGGTAGGGAAGGGAAGGGACTTAATTGGTGAGAATAGGTAAGAGAATGGAGGAAGATAATAGGTAGGGAAGGGAAGGGACTTAATTGGTGAAAATAGGTAAGAGAATGGAGGAAGATAATAGGTAGAGAAGGGAAGGGAACAGTAAGTGGTCAATAGGAAAACGAAATGGTTAACAGAAGGACGTAGATGAGTAGTTAGCGAGTAATTGGTTATGTTAAAGTAATAATGGGTATGAGTAGGTATTAAGGAAGGGAAAAATAGGACTAAAGAGATATCAAAACAAGAGTAAATGGGTGAATAGGGAAGGTAAATAGGGATGAATGGGTAACTAATGGATAAGGAGCTAATGGAGGGCTGTGAGCAGGAAGGAAGGAAGGAGAGGAAATGTAAGAAAAATAATAAACAATAGATAAAAGAACTGAATATATTAGGACAAGAGTGAGGGGTGAATAAGGAAGGTAAATAGGGATGAATGGGTAACTAATGGGCAAGGAGGTAATGGAAGGCTGTGGGCAGGAAGGAAGGAAGGAGAGGAAATGTAAGAAAAATAATAAACAATAGATAAAAGAACTGAATATATTAGGACAAGAGTGAGGGGTGAATAGGGATGATAAATAGGGATGAATAGGTATTTAATGGGCAGGGAGGTGATGGAAGGATGTGAACAGGTAGAAAAGGATTAAAAAAGGTGAGAAAACAATCGGTAAAAGGAGGCAATGAGTAAATAATGAATGGGGTAGATAGAGATGATAAATAGGGATGAATGGGTAACTAATGGGCAGGGAGGCGATGGAAGGATATGAACAGGAAGAAAAGGATTAAGAAAGGTGAGAAAACAATAGATAAAATGAGGCAATGAGTAAATAATGAAAGGGAAAGTCAATATGAACAAAGAAAAGAGGGGAGATTTAACTAATAAGTGGAAGGCTTAAAATTGTGAAAGAGTTAATAAGGAAGGAAGAAATAGGAAACAAAGGCGGGAATAGGAGAAGGAGAGGAGGAGGAGAGGCGTAATGGAGGGAGGGGGAGATTTAACTAATAAGTGGAAGGGTTGAAATTGTGAAAGGGTTAATAAGGAAGGAAGAAATAGGAAACAAAGGTGGGAATAGGAGGAGGAGAGGCGTAATGGAGGGAGAGAGAGACTTTCCTAATGAGTGGAAGGGTAAAAATTGTGACCGGGAGAAAGTAATGGGAGGAAAAGATGGAAATAGGAGGAGGAAGAGGAGGAAAAGAGACAAAAGAAAAGAATAGTGAAGATAATGAGTAGAGAAAGAGGAGGTAGATGGTGTAATGAGAGAAGAGATGAACAAAATTAGCGGAAAGGAGATAGTGAAAAGAGAAGAGATAGACATTGAGAGAAAATAAATGGTAAGGAAAGAGTTAATGGAGAGGTATATTTAGTGTAATGGAGGGAGAATATGGAGGAGAAGAGAGGAGAGAGAAAGAGGTTGAGTAAGGAAGGTAAATTAGAGATGTGTAGAGAAGAGAAAAGGGACAGAAAGAGAAGAGAAAAGAAGAGATGAAAGAGGTATGGTGAAGGTAATGGAAGAAGAGGAATTCAGGAGAAGAGGAAGAGGAAGACATGAAAAGGTGGAAAGAGGAATTGAGGGAGAGGAGAGCAAGAGGAAGAGGAAGAGAAAGGGATTAAAAGGTGAGTTGAAATTAATAGAAAGAGGAATTGAGGGAGAGGAGAGCAAGAGGAAGAGGAAAAGGAGAGGATGAAGAGAGATAGAGGTTGAGAGCAAGAGGAAGAGGAAGAGGAAGAGGAAGGGACGAAGGGAGAGCAATGAGGAAGAGTGAAAAAGTTAAAATTAGGTTCACAAATTTGGTGTCTAGAAAGAAGAGAGAGAGAGAGAGAGAGAGAGAGTAAACAGACCCTTAAGTGAAAGCAAACACCCGTATTTTTTCACTCACAAAAAAAATCGCAATAAATAAACGGTATTAGTAAGATTAACCTCTCTCTCTCTCTCTCTCTCTCTCTCTCTCTCTCTCTCTCTCTCTCTCTCTCACTCTCTCTCTCTCTCTCTCACACACACACACACACACACACCAGGTAGGGGATGGAGGCCAGTCTCAGGTAGGTCTCCAGCTTCATAACGAAAGGTGAAAGGCTTGGACAGGTGGTGCCCCGCGGGAAGATGTGTAGCACCACCACGTCGCTGCCCACGCCTGCCCACCGAGCCCTGCAGACGGTGGGGAGAGGGGGAGCGTGTTAACGGGACGGTTTTGGGTTAATGTTTAAATTCAGGTGTTCGTGTCTCTGTTGCTACTGCCATTGTTGTCCGAGATGGTCTTGTTGTTTTTGACGGTGGTGGTTTTGCTTGAGATGTTGTTAATGAGTGGAAGGATTAAAATTGTGAATAGGGAGAAGAAATGGGAAGCGAAGGTGGATTATGGACGAGGAAAGGAGGAAGAGAGGCGTAAAGAAAGAATGGCGAAGATGATGGGCAGAAAAGGTAAAGTTATTGTAATTTCTCTAAGGTAATGCTGTTGTTATTGTTGTTACAGATATTATTGTTATTGTCGTTGGTTTTGTGAGATGTTAGTGGTAGGGTTTTCATTGTTGTTTTTTGTGTTTATGTTGCCATTGTGTATCTGTTTATGTGATGTTATTTTTTAAGTTCTGCTCTGGTTTGTTGTAATTTGTTGGGCCATATCGAAATACTAAAACTTTACTACGAAATTTCAATCCCAAGAATCACTCACTCTAGAACTCCCATCCTTGTTAACTTTTTCAGATATATCCAGATAGATTTAGATAGATTCATGTATAGCGTGTGCCCCCAACGTGCCTGGTGAGCAGATATATACCGTTAGTGGCGCAGGCGAACTTATCTATAGTGGCTGCCGTGGTGTATGACTCTTGCCTTTACATCTGATATACTGGGACATTCAATAAGAGCTTAGATAAATATATGGATAGTGAGGTTAAGTGGGATTAGATTTACAGAGGCTGCCTTTTACAGGGTTACCGACCTCTTGCAGACTCCTTATGTTCTGATGTTCTGATGTTATATAATCCGGCACAGTATGATGATTTAGAAAACTCCGAGTCTTTTCACGAATAACCAACTGGCATGACGGTGTGTTTTATCCTTCCTTAATTACGGTGTCTTCAGGTAAGGAGGTGAAAAGAGGATGCAACTCTTCCTCAGCGAACGTGACCTACCTTTCACAGTCTACGTTTTATTTTTTGTTTTTATTTTTGTTTTTTTGTTCTGTTTTGTTTTGTTTTCATTATTTCGTGCACCGTGGAAGGTGAGTAACCCCGAGTAGGTGAGTTTTTTTTTTTTTTTTTTTTTGCACCTGTCCTACTTAGCACTCGTGATAGGAAGATTGTGAAGAAAAGTTAAATAATGATATGAAAAAAATACTCTAATTGGATTATAATGAGCGACTGATATTACTACTACTACAACTACTACTACTACTGCTACTACTACTACTACGACGGCGACGACTACTACTACTGCTACTACTACTACTACTACTACTACTACTACTACTACTACAATAACAACTACCACAATCACAATCACCACTATCACCACTATCATTACTTCACTACCACTTCTACTCACCTCCTCCTCCTCCGCCTCACACTCACCACCACCTTCACCACCACCGTCACCACCACCACAGCGAGGGAGAGAAACCTTCCTCCACCACAGCACAGCCACCTCGCTCCCCCTCCCCCCCACACCTCCACCGTCCTCACCACCCCTGGCTGGAGCATTGCGCCTGGGGAGGGAGAGAAGGTGATTAACTCCCTGTAATTAGCCGCCTGTGATGAAATGGAGTGATGGGAAGCGTGAGAATTGCGTAATTGCGTATAAGGGAAATGATGGTTATGATAAAGGTGTGATTTTTTTTTTTTTAAGGTGATGCAGGAAAGGTATTAGTGTAGAGTTTTTTTCTTAGTCCTCGCTGACTTGCCTTCTTCTTTCTTCTTTTCCCTTTTCTTTTTTTCCTTTTTTTCTCTTTCTTCTTCCTGTCTGTGTTGGTTTATGATGATGTTTTTTTTGGCAGACTGTTTTTCCTCTTTCTCTTTTTCCTTTTTCAGTTTTTCTTCCTCTTTTTCTTCTTTTCTGTGATGGTTTATGATGATGGCTAACTGATTTTTCTTGGGAATTTTTCCTTTATTTTCTTTTATTTTTAATGGTGAATGGAAGCATTAAGTGTAGTGTTTTTTTTTTCTTCAGATTCTCCTTTTCTTTTGTTTTGTTTTCTGTACCTTATTTTTTCTTCCTTTCTATATTTCTACTCTTTTCTTCTTCGTTTTTTTCTGCAGGTACTGGAGAATTTTGCGAATACTCTCGAGCTGTTTCCTTTGTTGTAAAAAAAAAAAACATTCGAATACAACAGAAACTCGAAACCTGTGGCTGGTGTGGTGTTTGACGAACTGCGTGCGTGGGTGGAGGTAAAATCAGGGTAGGGGAGCAACAATGGTCTGGCGGTGGCCGAGTGGTCAGCGTGCAGGAGTGGTGAGCCTGTGGACCTTGATTGGAGTCCCACCGAAACACGCTGATTATAATTACTCAAGCTATCGCCGAGTGGTGGATATTGCCCAGATCTTCAATCAACCCTAACCTCAGCGATTTCGCTCAAGAGGAGCACCGGTGGGCAGTATGAGCCAAGCTAAGGGTCATTGGGGAGGGCCAGGTGGCCAGGGCCCCGGGATGCGTAATTTTTTTCCTGACCACTTCCGTCCTTCTCGTGATGCGGCAGAGCCGCACTGTTCGACGTTTGGCAGTGTCGCCAGGAGACGCCTGGATTGGCCCAGCTGACATTGTAAACATACCCTCTTCGTTACCATAGTAACCATGACGCTACCACAGCTTTCCTCTCAACTAAGCACGAATTTATACGCGGTGCGTCTTTTTTTTTAAATACTAAAAGCTGTTTCTATATACATCACAATTCCTCTAGGGCGAAATATATTCCATGTTGTGGAAAATAGGAGACCTCGCCTCCCTACCTTGATGTTACCAAACGCTTACCGTCGTGACGGGGCTCTGGAGGCAGGGGTCCCACTGCCTAACTAGCCTCCTAAAACACTCCAGAAGAAGATGACAGAGCTAATAGGTACGTGTTGTCTCTTGGCATTCACGCAGCAAATACGATCCAGCTGCTGTCTAATCTTGCTCCATTTCAAGCTTATTACGGAGTTACTGTCACACCACCAAAGGACTAACCCAAGAAAAATAAACCCCTAGATCACAAGGTCCAGTGCCTCTGTGCATGGTAAATATAGTTTTCTGTATTATTCTGCAGTGTCACTGCTATAGGAAAGTTGAAGCCAGAAAGTGAATAGCTATCCTTCCCTTCTTTTTGACAACAGAATGCAGTAAACTACAAACAATGCCCTGCAATTCTGAGACAGAGAGAAACAAGTAGGGTGAGACGCATAAAAGTGGGGAGAAAGTTTATTATAAGAGGATAATACTTACTTTATAAAGAACAGCTGAGGCCCCAACTAGGCAACAATGAGCATGATTAACACAATGATTAGACATAAAAAAAATAATTTGTTTAAAGACACGATCAGGAAGCTTAAGATGTGAATCGGCTGCTGGCATCCAAACTGGGGCACAGTACTTGAAAAATGGAAGTATAATAGAGAAAAACACAATTTAAAATAATTGAATCATTAGCATAAGCTTTCTTGCAATTATATATTCCAGTATTCCATCATTTGTTGGCCTTTCCTTACAGTGTAGAATAGTGTTTGAATCTAGGCTGCCCACTGAGTGTGGTTGGTTGATGCTGTTGTCATGTTTGACTTTTTAGGTGTGAATTGTTTGGACACAAGCGGTGGCCTACACAGCGATACACACTGCAGCTCCGAACACCACATCCGACAATGAGAATTGTGTCGGAGGCAGCGGCTTCTTATGACTATCATTTGTTGGGTGCTGTTTCATAATGTAGTCACTGAAACATATGTATGTTTATATGTGTGTGTGTGTGTGTGTGTGTGTGTGTGTATATATATATATATATATATATATATATATATATATATATATATATATATATATATATATATATATATATATATATATATATATTCCGGCATGGGTAGTTATGAAGTGACACTAAGCGACTAGGTCATTAGACTGACAATAATAAAGACTTTACTAAGGTTTTATGTACTACTTTACAAATCTATTTCCACTTTCGATGGTTTATTTTATGTCGGGTTTCGATTTAGTTTAAAATGTCCATAACTATTATGTGGCGTTAGGTAGCTTTCCGTTTTAATGATATGGAAGGAGTGACCAACCTCAGCCTAAGTTCTGCAGTATAGTATGTAGTATACTCGACCCGCTTCGACCTTACAAAGGAAAGTGACGCATTCTCTTCTCCTCCCCTTCCTCCTCTCCTCCACGGTCTTATCCCTCCTTTCATAGATAGAGCAGGATGCAGGAAAAAGCTGTATAATATTTGTATTCTTGATATTTTTATTCAGTGTTTTACATCTCCAGCAGTCCGGCGAGCAAGATGATGACCAAGGCTGTGCTGGGGCTCGTGTCTGCCATCGCTATGTGTGTCCTGCTGTTCAGTCTGCGGGACCAGAAGGACCTCCACGACCACCTGGAGGCGCTGGTGCAGGGCTAGGAGGCTGACGGCCCCTTCAGGAGGCGCTCCAGGACCTCGTCATTGTCCTGCACTGGAGGGGCCACGCAAGGCTCCTTCCGCACTCGGCGGCTGGAGACGCGGGAGGCGCAGTTATTCCGGGTCTGGACGCCACACAACGGTGGTGGGGCGGCTCAGAGCGCTGCTGGCCGCCCTCACCTGGCTGGGGCCGCTGCGGCCTGATGCACCGCGGGACCCCCTCAGAGAGTGCGGGGTGGCCCCGCCCGGTGACGCCTGGTGGACCACGAGGAGCCGTCTGGCCTGCCTCAAGGACCACAGGGCCGGAGGAGAGTGGCCTTCATGGCGTCTTTCAGCCGCCGGTGGCATGAGATGTGCCCCGGGGAGTGCCTCCACGGCGGCAAGCGCTTCGCCAGACTGATTTTTCCCAAGATGACTTGCCGCATCTTGAATTCCCGGGACAGAGGATGTCTGGGAATGTGCTGCGGCACCTTGGCGAGGAGGAGCAAGACGAAGGCCAGGTGACAAACAGTAATAACGATCAAGCCTAGAAGCCTCGCCTCAACGAGGCTGTGCTCGGCTCGGGCCTCGGCCCTGTGCAGGCCAGACGGCTCCTCGTGGTCCACCAGGCGTCACCGGCCGGGGGCATCCCGCACTCTCTGAGGGGGTCCCGCGGTGCATCAGGCCACAGCGGCCCCAGCCAGGTGAGGGCGGCCAGCAGCGCTCTGAGCCGCCCCACCGCCGTTGTGTGGCGTCCAGACCCGGAATAACTGCGCCTCCCGCGTCTCCAGCCGCCGAGTGCGGAAGGAGCCTTGCGTGGCCCCTCCAGTGCAGGACAATGACGAGGTCCTGGAGCGCCTCCTGAAGGGGCCGTCAGCCTCCTAGCCCTGCACCAGCGCCTCCAGGTGGTCGTGGAGGTCCTTCTGGTCCCCCAGACTGAACAGCAGGACACACATAGCGATGGCAGACACGAGCCCCAGCACAGCCTTGGTCATCATCTTGCTCGCCGGACTGCTGGAGATGTAAAACACTGAATAAAAATATCAAGAATACAAATATTATACAGCTTTTTCCTGCATCCTGCTCTATCTATGAAAGGAGGGATAAGACCGTGGAGGAGAGGAGGAAGGGGAGGAGAAGAGAATGCTGGAAGGGGAGGGAAAGGGCCGCCTTGTAGCGTCACTTTCCTTTGTAAGGTCTGAGCAGGTCGAGTATACTACATAATATACTGCAGGACTCAGGCTGAGGGAGGTCACTCCTTCCGTAGCATTAAAAAGGAAAGCCACCTAACGCCACATAATAGTCCAGGTTGGAAGGAGTAACGCCCTCGGGCTTACAACCTGCTCTCTGAATATGGCCGCTGGCGACGCTGCCAAATGTCGAACAGTGCGGCTCTCCGCATCACGAGAAGGACGGAAGTGGTCAGGAAAAAAAATTACGCCCTCGGGATGAGGCAAATATGAGGTAATGAGGATGTGAGGTTTCGCAGGGCAAAGAGAGGCTGGCAGTTTGCCACTTGTAAATAGCAGTTGTAAAGTCCCAACACTGAGGTGATTCAGTAGATGCCTGGAGCGGCAATGTGCAGTTTGGGCTGTGTAGCTGCTGCCGGACAGGTCATGGCCTCAGTGAATTGTAATTTGATTTTATGAATTACATACACAATATGAAGCAGAAAAGCTCAAGGTTAAATCAATAAAAAAGAACTTGTTCTTGGAATCGAGTACAGTACAAAAGTACTCGTACTGGGATTCGTGACATCGTGTTGTAGACGTGCATGGACGCGAGGACAAAACATGTACCTCAACCCAAGCCTGCTCTCTCTCTCTCTCTCTCTCTCTCTGAGCCAGAAATATTGATGGAATTTTTGTTTATCGTCCAGCAGTTATTTCTATAGTGTCACACATTCTTCTTCTGTTTTCCTTCTCTTTAAGAATTTGTGTACTCAAAGTCTTTTGTTTTATCCTTTCGAGTTTTTAATTTTTCTTTTCCTCCAGAAGAAGTGCTATTACGGCTAAATCATTGACACTAACATTCTTAAACATGGTAAGCCCAGCAGCGATATTTCCAGGTTGAAGGACAGAATCGTACTGATAAAAAACGGTGTGAGCAGGTCCCGCGCAGGCCCGGGCCGTATACGTGCTGGTGTTTTCAAGGAAGAAGTTTGAATGAAGTGACAGAACTTTAGACAAGGAAACAAAACAAAAAGGATGAGAATATAACCGAAAAAAGAGGGAACAAAGAAAAAAGAAGAAAAAAAAGAAAAAAAAGAAGGAAGAAAAGAAGGAAACAGATAAAGAAAGAAAGATAAGAGAGTCAGGTGTTTGAATAAGTCAGTGTGGCAGAGAGAGAGAGAGAGAGAGAGAGAGAGAGAGAGAGAGAGAGAGAGTTATGTATACCTTATTCACCTATTCACTTACATTACACACACACACACACACACACACACACACACACGAACACACACACAACGGCAATAACCATAACCTACATCACTTCTTATCCAATATTCCTCTCTCTCTCTCTCTCTCTCCCCCTCCATTTCGTTTCTTCCTGCCTGCATTCCTCTTACTGTTTATTTATTTTTTCTTTCTCCATTCCTATTCCTTACTGCTTTCTCTTCTCCTCTCTTTCACAGTTTCCTTCCCTCTTATTTCTTCTCTTCTTTCCTCTCCTTTTCTCTTCTTTTCCTCACAATACACATCATTCCTTCCTCCTCCGTTCCCTCATCTTCCTTCTTTCTTTGTCTTCTTTCTTCCATTATTCTATTCTCTCTTCTACCCTTTCGTACTCTCCTTCTTCTCCTGTTCCTTCTTCACTCTTTCCCTCTCTCGTTCCCTCTTCCCTTTCTTTCTTTTTAACCCTTCATACCTTCCCTTCTTTCTTTATTCGCTCAGTTCCTCTCTCCTCCCCTCCTTCCCTTTCCATGGGTAGTTTTATGAGCCTGGTGGTAGTTTGACAAAGCCTCTGTGCCATGAATGTGAAAAACTCTCATGATAAAGCGATTCATCTCCTCTTCGGCCTTTAGAAATTGTTAAAATGAGAAGAGGAAGCGTCTGATAATACCGACGTTAGGTTCTTTTCCTGCTTCCTATTTTTATTCCTCCTTTTCCACTTCATTTTCTTTCGTTCCTCTTCTGGTTTCCTCCATTAATGCTTTTCTCTTCTTCTATGTTTCTCTTTCATCGCTTCCTCTTCCTTTCTTTATTCTTCCTTTTCCACTTTTCTTTTTTTCTTTTTTTTATTCCTCCTTTTCCACTTCATTTTCTATTGTCTTTCTTCTGGTTTCCTCCATTAATGCTTTTCTCTTCTTCTATGTCTCTCTTTCATCGCTTTCTATTCCTTTCTTTATTCTTCCTTCTCCTCTCTTCTTTTTTTCTATTTTATTCTTCCTTTTCCACTTCATTTTCTTTCCTCTCTCTTCTGGTTTCCTCCATTAACGCTTTTCTCTTCTTCTATGTCTCTCTTTCATCGCTTCCTATTCCTTTCCTTATTCTTCCTTTTCCACTCTTCTTTTTATTTCTTTCCTCTTTTGGCTTCCTCCTTAAATCCGTTATCTCTCCTCCTCTCCGTCTCTTCCTATGATTCATGTCTTTCTTATATCCCTCTTTCTTTCTTCTCTTCCTCTTCATTTTCGTTCTTCCTCCTTTTCTGGCCTCCTTTTATTCCGCCTTTATTTATTATTTATTTATCTCGCCTCCTTTCCGTCTCTTCCTATGATTCATGGCTTTCTTATAACCCTCTTTCTTTCTTTTTTTCCTCTTCATTTCCGTTCCTCCCTCTTCTGGCTTCCTCCTTTTACTCCGTTATCTCGTCTCCTCTGCGTCTCTTCCTACGCTTCATGTCCTTCTTATATCCCTCTGTCTTTCTTCTCTTCCTCTTCCCTCGCAAGAATTATCCTCCCATACATAACATATATATCTACATCACAAACAAAGAAGAAACGAAAGAATGAATATATGACCGAAAAACAAGAAAGAATTAACGATAGGAAAAAGAAAATGAAGGAACGAAAAAATATAAAGAAAAAGAGCAAGAAGGAAAAATAAAGAAAAAAGAAAGGAGAGAGGGAAAGATGAGAAAGAGGGAAGAAGGGAAAGTTAGAAGTTATGCATTAATTTAGAAGGAAAGGAAAGGAGGGGAGGAGAGAGAAATTGAAGGAGTAAAGAAAGAAGGGAAGGTGTGCATTTACCTGTGGTCGAGGGCTGGACGTGTGTTGAGGGCTTGTGAATTCTATCCCTCTTTCTTTCATCGCTTCTTTTTCCCTTCTGTCTCAAACCCCAGGAATTATATCCCAATACAACACACATATGCCTGTATCACTTCAGTCACCAATAATGCCCGTAACACCTGCATCTTACCTGTGGCTGTGGGCCGGGCAGATGTGTGGGCGTGAGGTTTACTGAATTCTATCCTTCTTTCTTTCATCGCTTCCTCTTCCCTCCCGTCTCAAACCCTAGGAATTACACCCTCATACACACATATACCTGTATCACTTCAGTCACCAATAATGCCCGTAACACCTGCATCTTACCTGTGGCTGAGGGCCGGGCAGGTGTGAGGCAGTGTTCCCAGTGGTTACTTTTTTAGATAAGCTGTACATTTATATACGACGCTGACCATAATGCTGCAAAATTGATAAAACACCTACAATTTGTTACTCTTGTGTCCGGTTTTAGTAATTTTTTGTCAAACTACCACCAGACTCATAAAACTATCCATGGAAATGCCCACAACTCCCAGGGAAGGCTTGGCAATGTACCGTAGAAACGTTCTCTTGCTGTGAAAACCAGGATTGTACGTGTGGCAGAGGGCCGCTGTTTCCGTCCTTATGGCGTTTAAGCATAACAAAGCAAGCACTGGCCCGCTGCAGCGTTGCCATTCCTCGACTTTTTGTACTAGATCTTGGCTTTTGGGGTGACACCTCGGAGTCTTGGTGTGTTTTTTTCCTGAAATCATGCAAATCTAGTTTTGGGGGCAATTCTCTCCAACCTCTCCCTTCCCTCTCCCCCCACCCCACCCCCACCCCCACCCCTCTCCCCTCCCCAACCACTCGCCCTCATTCTGAAGCGAGTGATGACCCATTTCCTTCTGTATCCCTGCCCCTTTCCTGCCCCTTCTCCTGGCCGTTTCCTCTTTCCCAACCTCTCCGCCTCTCCACAAGTGTTATGACCGTCTGGCTGACCGTCCCTCTCAGGCCGTCAAGGGAACGAGTCACTTCAGAGGACAAATCAAGGTGAGCATCACACACTACTGCATATTTGTGGTGTAGATTATTTCGAATGCGTTGCTGGATTTCGTGCATTTTTCTACCGATATTCTTCTACAAACACTGGTGATGACAAGCTTTTTTTTTTTTTTTGCGTATCGAGTATTCATCCAAAAGCCATCTTGGCTGACTTGGGGAAAATAATATCTTACTGAATTCAGATCGCATGATTCATTAACTAAAAAAATATCTATATATCTATAATTTCCATGACTGATAGTGTCTTAAAGACTTAAATAATATAGATGAATGTAAGTCACTTTTCAAACTCCTGGTTTTAGAAATCAGAAATGTTACTTTTTGTTGCCAGATGTTACGGTATTTTGGTACGTTTCCAAAATTCCCCGCTGGGAACACTGGCGTGAGGGCGTGTGGTTTACTAAATTATGTCCCTCTTTCTTTCATCGCTTCCTCTTCCCTCCCTCTGCCTCAAAGCCCAGGAATTATACCCTCATAAAGCACACATCTGCCTGTACTACTTCAGTCACCAATGATGCCCATAACACCTGTATTTTACCTGTGACGGCGGGCTGGATAGTTGTGGGAGCGTGTGGTCTACTAAATGATATCCCTCTTTCTTTCCTCTCTTCCTTCCTTCTGTGTCAAAGCCTTTAGGAACTATACCATCATACGGAACGCATCTACCTGTATCACTTCAGTCACCAGTAAGGTTCGTAACACCTGTATCTTACCTGTGCTGGGGCCGGGCAGGTGTGAGGGCGTGTGGTTTGCTGCACCGCGCTACGCTCACTGTCTCGCCCGGTCTCCCCTGCAGCGTGACAGGCGTGGGAAGACCTAGAAGAGTATTCCTGTTTAACTCGATTTGGCCAGGTATGTGTGGTCATGATTTGCCTTCCTCGGCGGGAATCGAACGTCTGTTTGTTGGTTTGTTTGATGGTGTGTTTGTGTTTGTGGATATGTTTTTTGTTTGTTTCTTGGATACAGGGTTACAAACCTCCGTCCTAGACAGAGTTTGATAATTTTTTTGCCGCCCTCAGCTGACGGGAGCTCCTCCTCCTCCTCCTCATCATCATCATCATCATCATCACCGTCATAACCATAACACTGCTTCCTCCCTCTACCTGCTGAGTAACAAGGGAGATTCCACGTAAAGGACGAGGCCGCCACCACCGCCACGTATGTCT
Source organism: Eriocheir sinensis (assembly GCF_024679095.1). NCBI lineage: Eukaryota > Metazoa > Arthropoda > Malacostraca > Decapoda > Varunidae > Eriocheir > Eriocheir sinensis. The sequence goes on along the minus strand of NC_066550.1, from coordinate 6,347,385 downwards.
CCCACATCCATCATGGTGGCTGCCCAGGGACGGAACTCAAAATGGCATCAGAAGAATAAGGTGGAAAATGACCTCAAATAACCATCATATTGATTGCTTCCTAATTCTCCTCCTCCACTCCATTACTGCGCCACACCATCGTGCCCTTCAAGCACCCAGCACCTGCATCCTGTGGGGCACAGGATGCAGGTGCTGGGTGCTTGAAGGGCACGATGGTGTGGCGCAGTAATGGAGAGGAGGAGGAAAATTAGGAAGCACGCTGGAGCCTCGCCCCGCAGCTGTACGCAGAGCGGTGATATATACACACGCACACGGCCATGGCAACACTCACAGGGGGACCGTCGTGTTGAAGAATTGTGTTCCTGTCATCGCCGCTTGGTTCGGTGACTCCAGTGCCGCACACTACGCGTATCAGCAGCATTCTGACAGACAGCACTGAACGAAGCCTCTGCAATGCGCTCGTCTCTCCTGGCGCTGCTCATTCTGGCCACGTCGCTGTCTGCGGCCTCAGCCTCTACTTGTCAGCAGTACTACTGTCAGATTCCTGCGGTACGGGTGGATGATCTGCTACCTCACTGGTAGGAAAAAGCTTGAGAACCTCCGCTTTACGGGAAGGTTGGGTGTGCTGGTGGGCGGGTGTGGCCGGTGCACGGTGAGGCCTCGTTCTTATACATCCGGCCTCTCGCCGTGGACAGCCGCGGTGCGGTGCCGGCTCCCTGCCGGGGCTTGGCTTTGACTAGGTGCAGGTGCACAAGTGTGTGCCTGCAGCGGAAAGAGACGGACCCCACATCGTTTTGAATCTCTTGACTATATATATATATATTTATATATATATATATATATATATATATATATATATATATATATATATATATATATATATATATATATATATATATATTTTTTTTTTACGTTGTTGCCTATTGCGCCGGTAGGCATCTTCCCGGTGGGGCCTGATGGTCGGCCCACGGCTTCTTCCAGGTGGGGCCTGATGGTCGGCCCAGCCCGTTCTGGCGCAGGCGAGTGTTTATAGTGGCGCCATCTTGCATTGGCTCATGCTGCCCCCCGGAACTCGTTCTTGATTCGCTTGGACGGCTTCCTCTAGAGTCCGGGTTGATGGGTGGTCTTCAGGACAGCATGTGGGTAGTTTTAAGCCACTCGGCGGTGACTGAAAAATCCGAGTGGTAGCGTGAGGATTCGAACCCGCGTCGTCCATCACGCGGCGAATGTGGGTCCAGTACGCTATCACTTCGGCCACCGCCTACCCATATATTATGTGTGCATGAAAGCGTCTGTGTGAATGAATGAGAATTATGTGTGTATGAATGTGCCTGCGTGAATGGATGAGAATGACCATCAGGCTCATGATTAACCCTTGCTTGCATTGCAGGAGCAGACCATTGTCGTGCCCTGCTACAAATCGTGTGTCTCCAAGGATGGGCTTGGCCGCTGTATAGTGGACTTCAACTGTGTGACGGCGTCTTACAGGCGGCGTAATGTGGACAAGTAAACTCAGTGATTACAGCCACACCCATGCACGCCCCTCACGACCAGCCACACCCACGCCCATCTCGACCTTGCGACACACGCCACGCCTGCCACAGCCGTGCCGGCATGGAAGGGTATACAGACACGCACGTAGAAAAAGCCTCAAGAAACTTTTAATAAAACCCAGGAACAAAAAATACAGATTGATTCTACATACTATTATAATACTTCTTGGTAACAGTGTAGGCCGTGTAGTATTACTGGCTTGATGATCTGTCTCTCGCCTCTCTTAGTGTTTCTATAGGGGAGACCGAGGCTAGTTGTTACAATTTTCGCATTTTTGCTGCCTCATGAAAAACTACACGCGATAATCTTTGAAAAAATCCTACTGCTCAAAGTTCATCATGTCTATTATTGTAAACATTAAACAGAAACATTGTATATTTTTTCATTCCTGAGAAATATCAAAATATGTAGTGTTAACTCACTGTATGCAACTTGCCCCATACACGGAGCATATTGTTACAGGCCACGGGGTAAGTTGTTATAGATGTGAAATTAAAAATCTTTGTTATAAACACCAGTCAGCAATTCAATTTAGGTAATACAGTAAATAATTAAGTAAAGAAACATAATTTCAGATCAAGTGGTGACGGGAAAACTTATAAACAGAACAAAACTTGCTCAAGATTAGCAATGATCTAGCAAGTGCTGATCCTTCCTCCTTCACGCTGGGCCGGGTGTTGTCACTCCTTTTTTATTCAACATTAGAAGTACAAAGGTGGAGTCCATAACTACCATTCCCATTTGTGCTTTTTTCATGGGACCATTATGTGCATCCCACACCTCGTAACAACTGGCCCTGACCCGATCTTTATACTTTCTGACGCAGTTTAGGTCATGCTTTCTCGAAAAAAAAAGTCTTCACGTAAATCAAGCTTGAAGACAGTCATTTCAAATAACCAAGTAAGCTTTATTGTGTTATGTTTTTTGCAAGGTGTATTAAAATTTTCTTTATGGCGAGAATAATTACGAAAGCGGTCCAAAATTGATTTTCTTGCCCCAGCTTGCAGAGGCTTGTCCGAGATGGCCTGCAACTATTGCACAATGTAGCCGATGGTGACGCATGCACGCACCCAGAAGCTCAGTGCCATCCGTTGTTTTAGGCAGTGAAAAAAGTGTATCAAAATATGTATGCAACTATCCCAGGTCTCCCCTATGTCAAAACGAGTGTGATTGTAACATTACATGCCTTGAAAACACTTCCATATCTGCCTTTTTGCCAATTTCGTTGAAGCGTCCCGCAGGCAGCGCGCCGCCAGGTGTGGAGAGGGAATGTTTGGCCGCGGCATTACCCAAACGGCATCCTGCACTACGCCGCCCAGACTCACCGCTTCTCGTTCAGCGCTTCTGCCCGATACAAGCTGGCCACCAGTAGATGAAAGAGGTATTGCTTGAAATTCCAGCAGCTTGTGTTGAGCCAGGAGCGCTGAGTGGTAGGCAGTGAGCAGGAGCGGCACAAAACAAAGATGGCGAGTGGCATAGCTATGGGTCATTCTCGAACATGTGCCTCCCACATCTAACATGGTGGCTTCCCAGGGACGGAATTCAAAGTGGAAAATGATCCCAAAATAACCACCATATTGATAGCTTCCTCCTCCTCCTCCTCTTCCTCTCCGTTATTGAGCCCCACCATCGTGCCCTTCAAGTCCCAGCACCTGCATCCTGTGCCCCGCCCGCTGGAGCCTCGCCCCGCAGCTGTACGCAGAGCGGTGATATATACACACGCACACGGCCGCAGCAACACTCACAGGAGGACCGTCGTGTTGAAGAATTGTGTTCCTGTCATCGTCGCTTGGTTCGGTGACTCCAGTGCCGCACACTACGCGTATCAGCAGCATTCTGACAGACAGCACTGAACGAAGCCTCTGCAATGCGCTCGTCTCTCCTGGCGCTGCTCATTCTGGCCACGTCGCTGTCTGCGGCCTCAGCCTCTACTTGTCAGCAGTACTACTGTCAGATTCCTGCGGTAAGGGTGGATGATCTGCTACCTCACTGGTAGGAAAAAGCTTGAGAACCTCCGCTTTACGGGAAGGTTGGGCGTGCAGGTGGGCGGGTGTGGCCGGTGCACGGTGAGGCCTCGTTCTTACCAATATCTACCCAATACTCAGGTCGACCTACACGTTTACGAGATTTCGATCGCCTCAGCGCATCCCGGGCACGTCACGCGGAGGGACAGGGTCGCGGTTATAGTGGCGGGTACTGGCGACTGGCGTCAGTGTGCCATGGAGCAGCGCGTGGGTGGTTGAATTGTGCGCACTGGCCCCGCAGCGATAATGGTACATGTTTGCAGTGTGAAAGGGCGCCGAGCACTGGAACGCAGGAAACGATCTGCCCTTTTCCACAGATTCCGTACAAATGCAGCGACAAATTATGGATTATACCAATTTATTTTGTGGTAGGTATAGACATACTACTCCTAAGCCCGACACAGGAAAGAGATTAGTCCTCCCTAAAAGTCATTTAGAGAAAGCATTGGATGAAAGAAAACCAGAGAGTGTAGGGATAGGTGTGAAGGAAGGGACTCCCTCTGCGTCATCCGGAGGGACTCAAAGCTCCACCCACCGCCTGCAAGATGCGCGTAGGTCGACCTGAGTATTGGGTAGATATTGGTTCTTACCATCCGGTCTGTCGCCGTGAACAGCCACGGTGCGGTGCCGGCTACAAGTGTGTGCCTGCAACGGAAAGAAATGGACCCCACACATGTTTTTGCATCTCTTGACTATATAATTTATCATATCTGCATGGATGTGTCTGTGTCAATGGATGAGAATTACGAGTGCATGGATGTGCCTGTGTGAATGAATGAGAATTATGTGTGTATGAATGTGTCTGTGTGAATGAATGAAAATTATGTGTGTATGAATGTGTCTGTGTGAATGAATGAAAATTATGTGTGTATGAATGTGTCTGTGAATGAATGAGAATTATGTGTGTATGAATGTGTCTGTGTGAATGGATGAGAATTATGTGTGTATGAATGTGTCTGTGTGAATGGATGAGAATTATGTGTGTATGAATGTGTCTGTGTGAATGGATGAGAATTATGTGTGCATGAATGTGTCTGTGTGAATGGATGAGAATTACCATTAGGCTCATGATTAACCCTTGTTTGCATTGCAGATGCAGACCTCTGTCGTGCCTTGCTACGAACAGTGTGTCACCAAGGATCGGTATGCCAACTGTGTATTGGACTTAGCGTGTGTGATTGCGATTAACAGGCAACGTTGGGTGGGCAAATGATCACAGCCACAGCCACGCCTACCGCAGCCTTGTGACACACGCCACAGCCGCCACGCCTGCCGCAGCAGTGCCGGCACACACCACACGCAGAAAAAGCCTCAAGAAACTTTAAATAAGACCCAGGAACAAAAAATACAGATTGATTCAATACACTATTATAATACTGCTGGGTAATAGTTTAGGCTGTGTAGTATTACTGACTTGATGAACTGTTTCTCGTCTCTCTTAGTGTTTCTGTATGTCAAAACGAGTGTGAGTGTAGCGTTAAATGCCGAGAAAACATTCCATATCTGCCTTTTTGCCAGGCTCAGGGAAGCGTCCCGCAGGCAGCGCGCCGCCAGGTGTGGAGAGGGAATGTTTGGCCGTGGCATAACCCAGACGGCATCGTGCATCCACGCCGCTCAGACTCCGCCTCTCGTCCAGCGCTTCTGCCCGATACAAGCTGCCCACCAGTAGATGAAAGAGTTATTGTTTAAGATTCCAGCAGCTTGTGTTGAGGCAGGAGCGCTGAGTGGCAGGCAGTGAGCAGGAGCGGCACAAAACAAAGATGGCGAGTGCCATAGCTATGGGTCATATTCTCGAACACTCCGGTTCCAATTGATCTCCTTGTTGGCCTTTTGAAATAGTTGATGTGAGTGGCGGGATTGTCTGAGAATATTGACCTTTGTCATCCCGTAGTCATCCTTTGGGGAGGATACAAATATACACCACCTGTCTGTCAGTGAGCCGAAGGGGAGTCAGCCTGGCAGGTCTGCAGGGCCAGCACGGAGGCAACAATCCTAACTTGCTAGCGGAAAGAGTGCAGGCCAGGTGCTTGTTCAAGAGGACTGGGAGGGTTGTGTCTGCGGCAAGCTGTGCGTCTGCTCTTCATGTGGGGAGAAGATTTGTTATGTGTCTTGTCCTTTACTTGCCTGCTCTAGGTTTCAATGTCTCAGAGTTTTAATTCTGATTTCTTCTACTGTGGCGGTGAGTTCTTAAGAGGTAATGTTTATAGAGATTGTTTTTAACAGCAAGGGAAGCAACTCAAGGGTAAAGAACAAAAGTAGCAACAAAAAAGCCCGCCAGACCGTCAAAAGAAAAAAGAACGAGAGGCCAGAAGAGAGGTCGATTTCGGGTTAGGATTAGTTGGTGGTTGCTTAAACTATATGATTGTCTTGCTAGTAAAAGAATACTTCACTTGTTCAGTTGTTCATTCAGTTCACTTGTACCTTCTCCGGCATGTTCTGCATACAAAAGTTCACTTTCAACACATTTAGCTTTGACAGGTGATGTTCGAAATTCAGCTCTTGCCACTGATGGGACTTCGAAAATGGCTCGGCAAACTTGATGTTCTCTAATTTGGACTTTTAGTTAAGTTTACTTTATCTTCTTAATAGTTGGAGCATGAAGGATTGATGGCAGAGTAAGACTGACATTATCAAACGCTTCGGGTTTTTGTTACGACTATCTTTTAAGGCCAGAGAGAAGCTAGGTCGGGTTGTTATGAGTGTTTCTCCCGTTCACAGCACGGAAGCCTCGCAAAACTACCGCCAGACTCATGAAACCACCAATGGAAACCCCGACAACTTCCGCGAGAGCTTTTTTAACCCGGTAGCAGCGACAGGCCAAATTTGTGGCTTTATCGTGTTCCAGCGACGGGCCAAATTTTTGCTATGATATAAACCCCCCAAAATAGATAATGCATAAACTGATCACAAATGCGTTGATATATATTATGAAATGGTTTGTGTGAGTGATGATTTTTTCTCATTAATTCGCTTAGAGGGGCCTTTAAAAAACATGATCCCGCAGCTACCGGGTTAAATAAATGTGCTCCGAACATATTGATAATATGGCTGTGGGGTTCTTGAAAGGTCTGGACTACGAAAATCCGTAAATTCTCAGCAATAAAAAAATATAAAATAAAATATCTGAAAATTTAGTTCTCAGACTCACAGCTCCTTCTAGTCACTTATTATTTATAACCAGTCACATCTCTCTTAGGACAAGCAAAGACGAGATGAATCAGCTCTTAAGTTTATTTAAAGTAACAAAGAAACTCGCTGGAAAATAAGGAATGAATTAATTCCAGGCACACAGCAAACTAGCTATCTATCTTAAAACATCCTATGCAAATAGAGTATTTAACTGTAGGTAGGCGAAGCACAAGCCAAACCTGATCTACCTCGTGGTCTGGAGCCCTGGAGTCTTCCTTCAGTCCTCTCTCGTACCTCTCTGCAGCACGCCGCCTCTCGTACCTTACCTCCAAGGGCTTCCCTCGCCTGTAGTACACAGTCACCCTGACTTGTGGATATTACAAAGGCAGGTAAACCACCACGAAGGACACGTGGTGCGGGAGGTTGGTGCGGGACGTCTGGTCACGGTGGTGTCTGGGAGCAAGATGGCTGCGGGAAGCGGCGAAGACCCACAAGGGTGTTAGCATTGGGCGCGTCACACAGCTTGCAGGAGGAGAAGTGAGGCGCGTCCCCCGCCTCGGCCAGCTGCCACACTCGCCGGTACCCAAGCCGGAGACGAGCACACACTACATTATGGCGGCGAACCATGAGACCGGAGCGACGGTACATGTGTGGACGAGGCAGGAAGTGTTCGTAGTGCTGGATAGATACACTGGCGGCCCTCTCAGCATCGCTACGGTGAAAGGTGGAGGAGCAGGCAGCTTGGCGTACAATTTTCTTGCACCACGGCAAGGAGGTAGCAGCGGGCTCTGCGGTCAAGATGCCAGCTCTCGCCACACTGACATCTCTCTTTCTGCATAACACTTACACTAAAACGCCCTAACGGCTATGGATTATTATTTATTAATAACCTAACACATGCACTAGTAATAGTGGGTCATGCATCCCACACATAGCTCAGCTTTGGCAGTAATAACGAATATAATTTGAAATAGGTGCTGTTTCCCGCCTTCTAGTTTTCCCGCCTGTCCTGTGGTGCATCTTCCCGCTCTCTCAATCAAAATGGCGGGGACTCTAGCGGTATTTTTCCACGGGCTATTCCTTGAATAATGACATCATGACATTTCGCCCCCCCTTTAAGAAAACTTTTGTCTTCAGAGAAAAGTTTTTAACTGTGATACGCTGCCAACACTGGTAACATGCCCTACACCTGCACCTACCGAATTAACATGTTCCTGACAGTATGTTTTCACACTTTTTCACACACCCTCTCATACTGTGGTGTATGTCAGTTAACCTCTGCTCAGGTAATTGACGGTTCGCCTGTGAGTGAAAAACCTCAACATTTACGTTAATACTCAAACTAGAGGAAAAATCCATAGCGAGGCGCCAGTACCTTTTAGAGCGGGCTTGGCGAACTTGACTACAATTATTCACAATATGTAAATGGTGTTATGTATGTATACACAGTGTAGGTGGGACAGATGTGGAGTAGCTGTAGGTAGGTGTAAAATGGTGTAACTTATTGTATAAATTCCTGGCTAACTGCCTGATTTTTCCTACATTATCACACCATGCACCATACCATGCAACTTAAATTTTAGCATGCCGCAAAACTCTCCGCCAACCATCCTCGAAAGCCACCTAATCTGCACACTTTGATCATCTTACTCTGTTACTAGACATGCATTTGCGTTCTTAGAAGTTTTCAAACTGGCTAGGGGCATATGATTAGTTTCGAGAACGAATTTTTCGCCATTTACGTAAAAGTAATATTTCTTGATTCCCTCTACTACTGCAAGGAGCTCCTTTTCTACCGTAGAGTAGTTTCTCTCAGCTGGACGCAACTTCCTGCTGTAATAACTTACAGGAAACACCTGATTATTACTCTCTTGCATCAACACGGCACCAATGCCCTCCTGTGATGCATCGGTACGCAGAATGAACTGCTTATTGAAATCAGGCAGCTGCAAAATGGGCTCTTTGCATAACATGCTCTTAAGTGTCGCGAAGGCTTCCTCTTGAGCGCCTGTCCATAGTACCTTATTGGGTGCATGTTTTCTCAACAATTCATGCAGAGGGGCAGCAATGACAGCGCAATTGGGGATATAATCCCGGTAATATCCAGCTAAGCCCAAGAATGACTTTACCTGAGTTTTGGTCTGAGGACGTGGAGCATTTCTAACCTTTTCTATTTTATCCATCTGGCACCCATACTGTCCTTCACCAATGACATGTCCTAAGAATGGCACCTTTTCGTGCCCAATCAAGCACTTACTGGGCTTAATGGTCAGGTTGTAGCGCCGAAGCCGCTCCAACACTAACCTGAGGGTCTCTAGATGCTGCCTGAATGTGGGTGAGTGAATTAATACGTCATCCACGAAAAGCTCCACTCCTTCCATACCTCTCATGACCTCGCGCATGACTTTGTTAAAAGCTGCTGGTGAGTTGGTCATCCCGAAGGGTAAGGCTTTGTACTGATACAGGCCCCCAGGTGTACTAAAAGCTGTCACCTTACAACTTTCCTTACTCAGAGGAATCTGGAAAAACCCTTTCGTCAGGTCTATCTTAGAAAAAATTCTAGATTCAGCCAGAGTAGCAAATATGGCTTGCGGATCAGACATTGGCTCAGCGTCTACGCGCGTCACTGCGTTTACTTTTCGATAATCACGCAAATCCTAATTCCCCCTTCTTTCTTCCTTACGACTACCATGGGGCTGCAGCAGGGGGAATTTGATCTCTCTATGATACCCGCGGCCTCCATTTGACTGATTTCGCTTTTTACGGCGTCTATCAGTCATAAAGGAATCTGGTAAGGCTTTTGTCTGACAGGCTCCTTGCTCGTCAACTCGACTCGATACTCTGGTACCCGAGCAACCTTAGGTTTGTCGGAAAAAACCTCTGCATAACCCTCTAGCAACGATGCTGATTGTTCCCTCTCCTCTGGGGCTAACTTTTCTCCCAACGTCACGTCATGCACTGACTGTCTAGAAGATACAGTGAGAGGAGCCTCGCCGTCTTCATCATCCTGTATTACTACTGCCGCTCCCACATCTACGGTCTGAGGTTGAGAATAGTGAGCTTTAACGAACTCTAGACACCTCACCTTCTCTTCATCATACTCACTTTCTCGCAAGCAACCTGTGGCTGCATCTGGCCGGTAGTATTGTTTCAACATGTTGATGTGGAACCGTTTTAGGTGTCCGTCAACCAGGAGAATATAATTAAGGTCATTAACCTTCTCCTGAACCTCGTAAGGTCCCTTCCACTGAGCTAACAGCTTGTTGCTCGCTGTGGGAAGCAAAACTAGACACTGTTCTCCTACACTAAGCTTACACAACTTTGCCTTCCTGTCGTAGTAACTTTTCTGTACTTGTTTTGCTTTGAGTAACTCCTCCTTAGCAATGTTACAGGTCTCTCTCAGCCTGTCACCTAAATCTAACACATACTGGTAAGTGGTCTTGACGTCCGGGTCCGGAGCATTGTCATCCCACAGCTCTCTCAGTAACTGAAGCGGACCCCTAACAGACCTTCCATACATTAGCTCAAACGGGGAGAACCTGGTGGAGCTCTGTGGCGCTTCTCTGTACGCGAACAACAAAGGAGCCAGGTACCTAGGCCATTTCTTGGGTTGTTCGGTAGCCATGCGTTTAAGCCTTTTCTTAAGTGTACCGTTAAAACGTTCACACAGTCCATTCTCCATGGGATGGTAGGGCGTGGTATGTAACCCTTTGCACGCAAGCAGACGGATTACTTCCTCCATCATCCCTGAGATGAACTGAGTACCTCGATCACTCAGTATCTGTCTGAGTATACCTACTCGGCAAAATATAGTCATGAGAGCTTCAGCCACAGTTTGCGTTTCAATATTCTTCAGCGTCACCACTTCCGCCCAACGCGTGGCAAAATCTACATGCGTAAGAATGTACCGGGAGCCATCGCTGGCTCGGGACTCTATTGGCCCCACCAAATCTACCGATACTCTTTCAAAGGGAGAGTCAATAATGGGCAGTGGCTGTAAGGGTGCAGGCTTTACCCTACCCCTATCTTTAGTCTTTTGACACACATGGCACGACCTCACATATCTAGCTACCTCCTGGCCTATCCCTGGCCAATAAAAATGTGCTTGTACGCGAGCGAGTGTCTTGGTTCTTCCCATGTGACCGCCTAGAGTAGTACTGTGACCTAACTTGAGAACAACCCCTCGGTATCTCGCAGGCACAACTAACTGCAATTTCCTTTCCCCCGAGGGAGAGATAATCTGCCTATATATCAAGCCACGCTGCTTGATAAAACTGACGTGGTTGTCGTTCAGCTGAATGACACTGTTTTCCTGCAAACGTTGGCGTACGCCGTGCAGGGTGTCGTCTCTCTCCACCTCCTGCGTTACGTCCTCGCTGTTAGTTAAATCTCCAAGAGATGTAACCATGCGAGGCCTAACAGTACTCTTACGCTTAGCAGCTGCTCGGGTCACTACTGCTGCGCCAATCTGAGGTTCACCTTCTCCTTGTACCCTTTCACTTTCTACAAAATCCTCTGGATCCAACACCGCGTTAGGTGTTTGAGTGACTGCATTTTTACTCACCCCGTTAGTAGTTCCGGGAATGCTGCCAATCACTAAATCATAGAGCGGTGTTTCGAGTGTCACCGCCATGGTCCAGCCTGTGTAATTGGGTGACTTGACTTTTATCTTGACTTCAGGAGCTATCACTGGCGCGCTATTCAACAGCCATATTTTTCTACGTTTGCCTGTGAATTCATGGCTCCTAGCTAAGCTGTGCCTCAAAGTACAAATGGTAGAACCACTATCCCTCATCACCGTAACCTCTCGGTCTCCTGCCCAACTTTTACTCAAATTCAACCGCTCATCGTACTGATTAGTGGCTGCGCCGGCCACTAGTCATTGATTCTGCGCCTCATCGCGATACTGGCCGTTCACGGAAGGCACATGTGGTGGCGAACCCTGCTTCCTACCATAATTACCATGCTGCGTTGCACTTTCTTGTCTTACTGCAGCATTTTTGTGCCACTTATTTCCCTGATACGGTCGCGACCCATAATTTCCAGTTTTCGGACGCGGTGCATAATTCTGGTTACTTTTGGCTGAAGGCCATGGGCGGCTGATCGCACCATGGTTGGTGGCGACGCCTGAACCAATCTTTCTAGGGACTTCACTCTGCATGTTATTGCTTTTAATTACAGGCTTTTTCGTCCTACCGCAGGCCTCAAAATAGGAATTAGCCATTTCCTTCATAACTTCCAATTTCCTCACCTTGTCTATTTTGAGCCTCGTGACTAATTCATCTGGGCAGGATTTTACGTACTGCGCACGCAATATTAGGTCCTTCACACCTTCAACTGTCTCCTCAGCACCGTCTTTCTTGAGCCATTGTTCTAAGTACCCCTTGAGGCGAGCAGCAAATTGAATTGCTGTCTCATCGTCATTTATGGAGGCAGAGGAAAACTGATTCTTCAAATCATCAACAGACATTCCATAAGCTGCCAATAATGCCTCCTTCATATCTTTATACTCACGAGAGTTATCATCCAATCTATGAATCACCTCCAAAGCTTTACCTTCAAAAAGACTCATGAATTGCACACGCTTGGTGACCTCATCATACTGCATTAAGTTAGCGGCTTCCTCAAACCGCGCTATAAATATCTCAATCTTGTCACCTTCCTTGAAATGATTAAGCTTTAGCTTTGGAGAAACTACTTTATTATTCGAGAGTTATTACCATTCCCATTATTCGCCGCTAGCTCGGCCATTTTTACTGCATGGGCCTCCTTTTCTCGCTCTCTCTCAGCTTCCAGTTTCCGTAATTCTAGCTGGTATTCCTCCTGTTCACGCTCTATCGCTTTTTCTTGCTCTTTGATTATATATTCTCTGGTTTCCTTAGCATTGTACCCTAACACATCCGCTTCCAGTTTCCACTGTGATATAGACATCTTTCGAGATAAATACTTCGAGCCTAACAGCCAATACTTTCCTATGGAGTGTAAGGTCAGTTTACTGCTTCGGGCGCCATTTTATGTGGGGTTCTTGAAAGGTCTGGACTTTCGAAAATCCCGTAAATTCTCAGCAATAAAAAATATAAAATAAAATATCTGAAAATTTAGTTCTCAGACTCACAGCCCCTTCTAGTCACTTATTATTTATGACCAATCACATCTCTCATAGGACAAGCAAAGACGAGATGAACCTGCTCTTAAGTTTATTTAACCCGTGGGCTTCGGCTATGGGAAACCCGAGAAGTGGCCGAGAAACGGCACCAGTACACTGCATTTTGAGACTAAGAAAAGAGCATGGAACGTATGTCAGAGTACTCTTTTCATAACCATAAAGCCGATAAAAATATTTATTTATACTCAAACTCCATTTTCTGGGGGTGGTGTTTGTTACAAAATTAACGGTCTCGTGACACGTACCATCTAGCCGGGAGTCGCTTGTTGTCTGCTTTAGAGAATTTGACAAGTGATTACTGTATGGATAGCTAATTCAGTCTGCCATGACCTTACAGCCCCACCTATGACAAATGAGCTCACCTCAAGATCAATCACTCACCACAATGACCCAGGGCGTGCATGGTGGGTTGCTCTATGCCGCCCCCGCCTACAATTAGCTCGAATTAGGCGTTTTGAGCCGAGCCCCATACGGGGTCCACCGTTTTAGCGTACCGACTCCCGGGAGCCCAAAAATGGGTCCGCCGACGCTGCCGAGTTAAAGCAACAAAGAAACTCGCTGGAAATTAAGAAATAATTAATTAATTCCAGGCACACAGCAACCTAGCTATCTATCTTAAAACATCCTATGCAAATAGAGTATTTAACTGTAGGTGGGCGAAGCACAAGCCACACCTGATCTCCCTCGTAGTCTGGAGCCCTGGAGTCTTCCTTCAGTCCTCTCTCGTACCTCTCTGCAGCACGCCGCCTCTCGTACCTTACCTCCAATGGCTTCCCTCGCCTGTAGTACACAGTCACCCTGACTTGTGGATATTACAAAGGCAGGTAAACCACCACGAAGGACACGTGGTGCGGGAGGTTGGTGCGGGACGTCTGGTCACGGTAGTGTCTGGGAGCAAGATGGCTGCGGGAAGCGGCGAAGACCCACAAGGCTCAGCTGCCGGGCTTCGCGGTCAAGATGCCAGCTCTCGCTACACTGACATCTCTCTTTCTGCATAACACTTACACTAAAACGCCCTAACGGCTATGGATTATTATTTATTAATAACCTAACACATGCACTAGGTAATAGTGGGTCATGCATCCCACACATAGCTCAGCTTTGGCAGTAATAACGAATATGATTTAAAATAGGTGCTGTTTCCCGCCTTCTAGTTTTCCCGCCTGTCCTCTGATGCATCTTCCCGCTCTCTCAATCAAAATGGCGGGGACTCCCGCGGTATTTTTCCACGGGCTATTCCTTGAATAATGAAATCATGACAATGGTCCTAAATACTTTCCAATGAGTTTTGTCTTTATATTGTCTGCTATTGTTCCGTGTAACCAGTGAGTGTGTTGTTTATTAAGTATCGCCCTGTGCATGCGTTTTATCGTCTGATTCCCGAATGGTATCCCTTGTAAACACCACGAGCCACAAGTTGTTGATGCGTGTGGTGTGAGTTTCGTGGCTCTTTGTTGTTGTAGCTTAGTGCATGTGATGAGAGTAATTTAAATAATATCTCTGATGTGTGTTTTCCTCCCCCCCTCCTCCTCCTCCTCCTCCTCCTCCTCAGTCTTGACCAAATTCTCTTGAGTGCCGCATGCCAACAGTCTCCACGTGGGTACCTGATGCACCTGGATGCCTGGACACCGTCGGCAGTACACGGTCACCTGCTGCACTGCTGCTCACCTGGTACACCGTTGCATCGTAGTGCGCTCCCTGCTGTGTTGTGTTAAGCCCCAAATGCACTGCCGAATTTTGGCCACGAACTTGTCGCCGAATCAGTTCGTGAAAAAATTCGACGACCGGTTCGCCGACATGACCAAGATTCTTACAGTTCGTGACCATTCGGCGACATGTCGGCGAATGCTAAAGACCATTCGGGGACAATTCGGAGACATGTCGCCGACTATTCGGCGTCCGTGTCGCCGAGTTCAAAATCTGAAATTTTAACGTTATTTTTGTCGCGGAATAATTGGCGACAAGTCTCCGAATTGTCTTCGTATGTCCCCGAAGTGTCGGAGACATATCGGGGGACAATTTTCCGACAGTGCCAAGATTTCTGACAGCTGATCATCTGATGCCCATGTGACATATAAAAGCACGGGAGTCCGGGGTGCAACACACTTTTTCACCGGCAGCTGAAGAGCCCACCTCGTCTCTCGCAACTTGTAGTGGGCGAGTAAATACCATGTGTGATAATATGTGGTAATATGTATGATAGTATGTGTAATAAAATGTATAAATGTGACTTGTTTTTGTTTTACCCTCCTACAAATATTTTAGAATGAATGAATGTTTACGTAATATTAATAAAGAAACCAGTAACTGAAAGAAGAAATAAATTTAAATAACTAAAAAATGAAACAAAGGTTAAATAATGGCAGAGTAATGATATTAAGGAATAAGTAAAGTAATAAATAGTAAATAAATTATGAAATAAATGAAAATGTTAGTTTCATACCTAGTTTACAAATTCACGATTCTTCTTGTTTTTCATATTTTCTTGTTTACTATTTATTATTATATTATTTTATTCCATATATATATATATATATATATATATATATATATATATATATATATATATATATAGAGAGAGAGAGAGAGAGAGAGAGAGAGAGAGAGAGAGAGAGAGAGAGAGAGAGAGAGAGAGAGAGAGAGAGAGAGAGAGAGAGAGAGAGAGAGAGAGAGAGAGAGAGAGAGAGAGACCCCCGTGTACACCTCCCACCGCGACCCGATTGCCGTGTCGTGATTAATTCGCCGAATGTTCGCCGAATATTCGGGGACATGTCCCCGAATAGTCTTGGCCATTCGGCGACATGTCGGAGACATGTCCCCGAATAGTCGGCGACATGTCGGCGACAAATTCGCCAACAAAATTAAAATTTCAACGGTCAAAATTCGGCGACAATTCGCCGAACACCGCGAATTGGACGCCGAATTGTCTGGGACATGTCGGCGACATTTCGGCGACAATTCGGCGTCCATTTAGCATTCGTGCACATTCGGCGAACGGCCGCGAATTTTTCATGCAACATGAAACTTTCGTGGCGGTCGTGACCAACTGTCAAAAGTCGCGCGGTGGACGCAGACATGTCCCCGAATGGCCAAGAACAGGCAAGAAAGATGCCGAACTTGTCCACGACACTGGATGACTTGCATATTCGCGCACATTCGTGAACCAAAATTCGGCAGTGTATTTAGGGCTTTAATTGGTTTACGTGTATGCCGTGGACGCTGTGATAGTTTGCTGAGAAGACTCTTCAGCCTCGTATACACTGCCGAATTTTGGCCACGAACTTGTCGCCGAATCAGTTCGTGAGAAAATTCGGCGACCGGTTCGCCGACATGACCAAGATTCTTACAGTTCGTGACCATTCGGCGACATGTCGGCGAATGCTCAAGACAATTCGGGGACAATTCGGAGACATGTCGCCGACTATTCGGCGTCCATGTCGCCGAGTTCAAAATCTGAAATTTTAACGTTTTTTTTGTCGCGGAATAATTGGCGACAAGTCTCCGAATTGTCTTCGTATGTCCCCGAAGTGTCGGCGACATGTCGGGGACAATTCTCCGACAGTGCCAAGATTTCTGACAGCTGATCATCTGATGCCCATGTGGCATATAAAAGCACGGGAATCCGGGGTGCAACACACTTCTTCACCGGCAGCTGAAGAGCCCACCTCGTCTCTCGCAACTTGTTGTGGGTGAGTAAATACCGTGTGTGATAATATGTGGCAATATGTATGATAGTATGTGTAATAAAATGTATAAATGTGACTTGTTTTTGTTTTGCCCTCCTACAAATATTTTAGAATGAATGAATGTTTACGTAATATTAATAAACAAACCAGTAACTGAAAGAAGAAATAAATTTAAGTAACCAAAAAATAAAACAAAGGTTAAATAATGGCAGAATAATGATATTAAGAAATAAATAAAGTAATAAATAGTAAATAAATTATGAAATAAATGAAAATGTTAGTTTTACGCCTATTTTATAAATTCACGATTCTTCTTGTTTTTCATATTTTGTTGTTTACTATAGATTATATTATTATATATATATATATATATATATATATATATATATATATATATATATATATATATATATATATATATATATATATATATATATATATATATATATATATATATATATATATATATATATATATATATATATATATATATATATAGATATATATATATATATATATATATATATATATATATATATATATATATATATATATATATATATATATAGATAGATAGATAGATAGATAGATAGATAGATAGATAGATAGATAGATAGATAGATAGATAGATAGATAGATATAGATATAGATAGATAGACCCCCGTGTACACCTCCCACCGCGACCCGATTGCCGTGTCGTGATTAATTCGCCGAATGTTCGCCGAATATTCGGGGACATGTCCCCGAATAGTCTCGGCCATTCGGAGACATGTTCCCGAATAGTCGGCGACATGTCGGCGACAAATTCGCCAACAAAATTAAAATTTCAATGGTCAAAATTCGGCGACAATTCGCCGAACACCGCGAATTGGACGCCGTATTGTCTGGAACATGTCGGCGACATTTCGGCGACAAATCGGCGGCCATTTAGCATTCGTGCACATTCCGCGAACGGCCACGAATTTTTCATGCAACATGAAACTTTCGTGGCGGTCGTGACCAACTGTCAAAAGTCGCAGACATGTCCCCGAATGGCTAAGAACAGGCAAGAAAGATGCCGAACTTGTCCACGACACAGGATGACTTGCATATTCGCGCACATTCGTGAACAAAAATTCGGCAGTTTATTTGGGGCTTTACGGACCCTGCTCGTCACGCAAATCTGTCGTCATCGCCGAACGGATCTTTTTATCATAATTTAATTTACTGAATTTATATTTACCCTTTGAAGTAGTTTCCTGCTAAACAAGCGCACAAATACTTTTTTTTCAGTAAAGGAGGCAGCTCAAGGGCAAACAAAAGTGAAGGGAAAATAAACCGCTAATCGCTGCTTCTATAAAACAGAGTAGTAAAAAGTGGCCAAAAGAGAGGTGGAGAGGCGTCTCGATACTCTCCTCTTGAACAGTGATAAATCTGCATATGCTAAGTCGCAGGTGTGGCCCAGGCTGTACCTAACGCAGCGAGTGTTGCGCTGCAGTATTTGTTCACGTAGATTTTTTAACCCTAATCCAAAGCCAGAGTAATTGTTGTTAACTGCTTCCTAGTGACCCATACTTTTACCCCAGCAGCAGACCGTCTCCTGAACCCTCTAATTTTAGGTTCTTAACGAGTCGTTCGCGTGGTACCCCGCCAAGGTCTTTCTGAAAGTCTGGTAAATACAAAACGTTCCTTGGGCGATGATTTCATATATATACAAAACTACCGTCACAGCAATAACGGGGACTACACTATTCTTCTTCTTCTTTTTCTTCTTCCTCTTCATCTTCTTTTTCTTTTTTCTTTTTCTTTT
Organism: Eriocheir sinensis; assembly: GCF_024679095.1. Lineage (NCBI taxonomy): Eukaryota > Metazoa > Arthropoda > Malacostraca > Decapoda > Varunidae > Eriocheir > Eriocheir sinensis. The sequence goes on along the minus strand of NC_066550.1, from coordinate 6,329,037 downwards.
TCTTTTTCTTTTTCTTTTTCTTCTTCTTCTTCTTTTTCTTTTTCTTTTTCCTCTTCTTCTTCTTTTTCTTCTTCTTCTTCTTCTTCTTCTTCTTCTTCTTCTTATTATTATTATTATTATTATTATTATTATTATTATTATTATTATTATTATTATTATTATTATTATTATTATTATTATTATTATTACTATTATCTTCGTCTTCGTCTTCTTCGTCTTTTTCCTCGTTTTCTTCTTCGTCTTCTTCTTCCTATGATAAATATTAAGAAGAGGAGGAGGAGGAAGAGGAGGAGGAAGGCAAGGTGTGTGCAGGCAATCAAACTCGTCAGGCCAGGTAAGTCAGCGTGTAATGAAACCTTTGACCTTCTTTACGTGACACTAATTGAAGGTAAACCACGCACACACACACACACACACACACACACACACACACACACACACACACACACACACACACACACACACACACACACACACACACACACACACACACACACACACACACACACACACACACACACACGAGAAAGGAAAAAAAATTATAGCATGAAAATTTTGTTGTTACATTGTCTGTGTTGCTTACATTTAATAAGTGTCACGTAAAACCGGTGAGAGGCCTAATTGCTTGTTAACTTACCTGGCCTAACAGTTTAGTCATCCACATTGACCGCCTTTACTTTTTTTTCCTTCTTTTCCTCTTCCTTATTCCTCCTCTTTTCCTTCTTCTTCTCTTCCCCTTCCTCTTCTTTCCTTCTTTTTCTCTTCCTTATTCCTCCTGTTTTGATTATTTTCCGTCTTCTTCCTTCCTTTCCTTCCTTCCTTCCTTCTATTTCTCTTTCTCCGTTTCCTCCTCTTTTCCTTCTTCTCTTCCCCTTCCCTTTCCTTCCTTCCTTCTATTTCTCTTCCTCCTTTTCTTCCTCCTTTTCCTCTTCCTTCCACTCCTCCTCCTCCAAATCCTCTTCCTTTCCTCCCCTCCTCTTCGGTGTAATAATACTAATAAGGCGCTTGTTAATATATCTCATTCAATTTCAGTAAAATACAAAATAAAACAAAAAACACGTATAGTTACCCCGTTAAAAAGAGAGCGTTTTGGAGCTGAGTAACGGAGTGGCTGCCTCGTGAGCCAAGACCAAGACCAATTTATCAAGAATGAGAAAATAAGTATGACGAATGGGGGCTCCCGTGGTCCCGTGGTAGAGTCTCTGCCTTGCGCTTCGGCGGGGTGCTAGGGCGTGGGTTCGAGACCTATCAGTTACCATGGGGGTGGACAGGTGGGCTCTTTCCGACACCCACACCCCCGTTGTTGGGCCTCCTCCTTGAAAGAATTGGGTATCTCTCTACCAGCCGTCTAGGGGGTTGCGCGGCATGCACCGCCTTCCTCCATTGGGGTATATCCCCAACGAAATACCAAAAAAAAAAAAAAAAAAAGTATGACGAACCAGTGGGTAGGCCATCTGAAGAGTGCAGCGAGGATGAGAGCGAGTAAGTATGATGTCATCCGTGAGGTGGGGAAGAGTGTGGCTGTCCCGAGCATTATGTATGGAATGGATGTGGTGACGTGGAACGAGAGAGAGATAGAGAAACTGGAAGTGGGGCAGAATAGGGTAGCAAGAATGGCACTGAATGCACCAAGGTTTGCAGCAGTAGAGGCTCTTAGGGGTGACATGGGATGGAGCACTTTTAGGGAAAGACCAGTGAAGGCAACCCTGAGGTATAAAGTGAGACTGGAGCGAATAGAGGATGCAAGATTAGCAAGAAAAGTATACTTGTGGAATATAAGAGGATGGCAAATGGGCGAATAAATGTGGGCAAATGATAAACAGGAATGTTGCGCTTAGTAGGTGGGTATACCGACCCTTTGAAGATAGGCAAAATGTGTTTGAATGGAGAATAACAAACAGAAATGGAGCGGAGTTTGAGTGGGATGTAAGAAAGTGGAAAAATGTGATAGATATGGCAGTAAAAGATGAGGGATTGAGCAAGTGGAAGAATGAGATGGAAAGAAAGGAAACCCTCGACTGGTACAGGGAGAAAGAGGCCCCAAAGTGTGAGGTGTGGTATGAGGGAAGCCTGGGAGGTGATCTTCTTTTCCGTGCTAGAGCGCAGTGTCTGGATGTGAATGCAAGGAACTATAGATGGTCTGAGTCCCGCAGCAAAGTGTGCCAGATGTGTGGCAGGGGTGTGGACGAGACTGTGCAGCATGTAGTGCTGAAATGTAAGAAGTATGACAGGGAGATAACGAAGATGATGCATGTGTTTCTGAGTGAGATGGGACGTGGAGTGAATGGGAGGACGGTAAAGGAGTGGATGGTGCCAGGATCAAAGGATCCTTTGATCCTGGATGGTGCTGCTGCTGGGGCTGAGTGGAGAGACGAGTGGACGAGTGATTGAGGCGGTGAAAGGGTTCCTGCATGGAGAGCATGTGGCGTGCAAGATGTAGGCAATGATATCTTGCCCCGAGTAGAACATAGACTTTCCGCATGTTTTTGTTTTCTTTCACAGGAGCTGCCGATACAAAGGCCTGGCTGGGAGAAATCTCAAGCCACCTGTGACATCAAGATCAAGATCAAGATTTCGATTGTGTTTGTAATAATGTCGACAGAACTCTATGGACTCTCTCTATTAACTTCCTAGCCTAGAAATAAAAGTAAATAGCCTAACTAGCCACAGCTTTATTAATACTCATAGTACGAGGTTTAAAAACTCCAGCGATATACTAGAGTAAGCTGATGGTGGAATGTGTAATAACCATGCACGCACACAGCACACAGCTTCCAGCATAACACACAGCACACAGCACTCAGTACTCTCACACAGCACACCACAGCACACAGCACAACACACAGCTTCCAGCATAACACACAGCACACAGCACTCAGTACTCTCACACAGCACACCACAGCACACAGCTTCCAGCATAACACACAGCACACAGCACTCAGTACTCTCACACAGCACACCACAGCACACAGCTTCCAGCATAACACACAGCACACAGCACTCAGTACTCTCACACAGCACACCACAGCACACACCACAACACACAGCTTCCAGCATAACACACAGCACACAGCACGCAGTACTCTCACACAGCACACCACAGCACACAGCACAACACACAGCTTCCAGCATAACACACAGCACACAGCACTCAGTACTCTCACACAGCACAACACAGCACACAGCACTCAACACTCTCACACAGCACAACACAGCACACAGCACACTCACACAGCACAACACACAGCACACAGCACTAGGCACACATCACCCAGCACTCTCACACAGCACAACACACAGCACACATCACACAGCGCTCTCACACGGCACAACACACAGCACAACACCCAGCACACATCACCCAGCACACATCACACAGCACAACACACAGCACAACACACAACACACAGCACTCAGCACACATCACCCAGCACACTCACACAGCACAACACACAGTACAACACACAATACACAGCACACATCACCCAGCACACTCACACAGCACAACACACAGTACAAGACACACACACAGCACACATCACCCAGCACACCACACAGCACAACACACAGTACAACACACAATACACAGCACACATCACCCAGCACACTCACACAGCACAACACACAGCACAACACACAACACACAGCACACATCACCCAACACACTCACACAGCACAACACACAGCACAACACACAACACACAGCACACGTCACCCAACACACTCACACAGCACAACACACAGCACACATCACCCAGCACTCTCACACAGCACAACACACAGCACAACACACAGCACACATCACCCAGCAGTCTCACACAGCACAACACACGGCACACAACACACAGCACACGTCACCCAACACTCTCACACAGCACAACACACAGCACACATCACCCAGCACTCTCACACAGCACAACACACAGCACAACACACAGCACACATCACCCAGCACTCTCACACAGCACAACACACGGCACACAACACTCAGCACACATCACCCAGCACTCTCACACAGCACAACACACAGCACAACACACAGCACACATCACCCAGCAGTCTCACACAGCACAACACACAGCACACAACACTCAGCACACATCACCCAGCACTCTCACACAGCACAACACACGGCACACAACACTCAGCACACATCACCCAGCACTCTCACACAGCACAACACACAGCACAATACACAGCACACATCACCCAGCACTCTCACACAGCACAACACACAGCACACAACACTCAACACACATCACCCAGCACTCTCACTCAGCACAACACACAGCACAACACACAACACACAACACTCAGCGCACATCACCCAGCACTCTCACACAGCACAACACTTCAGCACACAGCACTCAGCACAACACACAGCACACTCACACAGCACAACACACAGCACAGCACTCAGCACACATCACACAGCACACTCACACAGCACAACACACAGCACAACACACAGCACAACACACAGCACAGCACTCAGCACACATCACACAGCACTCTCACACAGCACACAGCACTCAGCACAACACACAGCACACTCACACAGCACAGCACTCAGCACACATCACACAGCACACTCACACAGCACAACACTCAGCACAACACACAGCACAACACACAGCACAGCACTCAGCACACAACACCCACACACTTTTTCACAAGGTATTAGAAAGGAACTTGAGGGTAACAAAGACCACCAAGTAATTAATAGGTTCCAGTACCTTGTTCACCATGATGAGATTCCCCGTGTAAAGTGAATGGAAGATTAATAGACGATATAAATTTTAACGATATCTTCTTTGTGATGTGGATAAGAAATTGGTGGTAGACACTGTGGCGAATCTAAGAGGAGATGTAACAAATGGATAAGAGTAAGAAATGTAAGAAATGGAGGAACATGTAAGAATGGAGGAGAGAAAGAAATGTAAGAAATGGAGGAAATGGAAGAAAGGTAAGAAATGGAGGAAATTGTAAGAAATGGAGGAAATTGTAAGAAATGGAGGAAATTGTAAGAAATGTTGGAAATTGTAAGAAATGGAGGAAAATGTAAGAAATGGAGGAAATTGTAAGAAATGTTGGAAATTGTAAGAAATGGAGGAAAATGTAAGAAATGGAGGAAAATGTAAGAAATGGAGGAAATTGTAAGAAATGTTGGAAATTGTAAGAAATGTTGGAAATTGTAAGAAATGGAGGAAATTGTAAGAAATGGAGGAACATGTAAGAAATGTTGGAAATTGTAAGAAATGTTGGAAATTGTAAGAAATGTTGGAAATTGTAAGAAATGGAGGAAAATGTAAGAAATGGAGGAAATTGTAAGAAATGGAGGAACATGTAAGAAATGGAGGAAATTGTAAGAAATGGAGGAAAATGTAAGAAATGGAGGAAATTGTAAGAAATGTTGGAAATTGTAAGAAATGTTGGAAATTGTAAGAAATGGAGGAAATTGTAAGAAATGGAGGAACATGTAAGAAATGTTGGAAATTGTAAGAAATGTTGGAAATTGTAAGAAATGTTGGAAATTGTAAGAAATGGAGGAAAATGAAAGAAATGGAGGAAATTGTAAGAAATGGAGGAACATGTAAGAAATGGAGGAAATTGTAAGAAATGGAGGAAAATGTAAGAAATGGAGGAAATTGTAAGAAATGTTGGAAATTGTAAGAAATGTTGGAAATTGTAAGAAATGGAGGAAATTGTAAGAAATGGAGGAAAATGTAAGAAATGGAGGAACATGTAAGAAATGGAGGAAAGGTAAGAAATGGAGGAAAATGTAAGAAATGGAGGAAAGGTAAGAAATGGAGGAAAATGTAAGAAATGGAGGAAAATATAAGAAATGGAGGAAAATGTAAGAAATGGAGGAAAGGTAAGAAATGGAGGAAAGGTAAGAAATGGAGGAAAATGTAAGAAATGGAGGAAAGGTAAGAAATGGAGGAAAGGTAAGAAATGGAGGAAAATGTAAGAAATGGAGGAAAATGTAAGAAATGGAGGAAAGGTAAGAAATGGAGGAAAGGTAAGAAATGGAGGAAAATGTAAGAAATGGAGGAAAGGTAAGAAATGGAGGAAAGGTAAGAAATGGAGGAAAATGTAAGAAATGGAGGAAAGGTAAGAAATGGAGGAAAGGTAAGAAATGGAGGAAAATGTAAGAAATGGAGGAAAGGTAAGAAATGGAGGAAAATGTAAGAAATGGAGGAACATGTAAGAAATGGAGGAAAGGTAAGAAATGGAGGAAATTAAGAAATGGAGGAAAGGTAAGAAATGGAGGAAAATGTAAGAAATGGAGGAAAATGTAAGAAATGGAGGAAAGGTAAGAAATGGAGGAAAGGTAAGAAATGGAGGAAAATGTAAGAAATGGAGGAAAATGTAAGAAATGGAGGAAAGGTAAGAAATGGAGGAAAGGTAAGAAATGGAGGAAAGGTAAGAAATGGAGGAAAGGTAAGAAATGGAGGAAAGGTAAGAAATGGAGGAAAGGTAAGAAATGGAGGAAAGGTAAGAAATGGAGGAAAGGTAAGAAATGGAGGAAAGGTAAGAAATGGAGGAAAATGTAAGAAATGGAGGAAAATGTAAGAAATGGAGGAAAGGTAAGAAATGGAGGAAAATGTAAGAAATGGAAGAAATTGTAAGAACTGGAGGAAAATGTAAGAAATGGAGGAAAATGTAAGAAATGGAGGAACGTAAGAAATGGAGGAAATTGTAAAAAATGGAGGAAAGGTAAGAAATGGAGGAAAATGTAAGAAATGGAGGAAATTGTAAGAAATGGAGGAATGGTAAGAAATGGAGGAAATTGTAAGAAATGGAGGAAATTGTAAGAAATGGAGGAAAGGTAAGAAATGGAGGAAAATGTAAGAAATGGAGGAAAGGTAAGAAATGGAGGAAAATGTAAGAAATGGAGGAAAATGTAAGAAATGGAGGAAAATGTAAGAAATGGAGGAAATTGTAAGAAATGGAGGAAAGGTAAGAAATGGAGGAAATTGTAAGAAATGGAGGAAATTGTAAGAAATGGAGGAAAGGTAAGAAATGGAGGAAAATGTAAGAAATGGAGGAAAATGTAAGAAATGGAGGAACATGTAAGAAATGGAGGAAAGGTAAGAAATGGAGGAAATTGTAAGAAATGGAGGAAATTGTAAGAAATGGAGGAAATTGTAAGAAATGGAGGAAATTGTAAGAAATGGAGGAAATTGTAAGAAATGGAGGAAAGGTAAGAAATGGAGGAAAATGTAAGAAATGGAGGAAAATGTAAGAAATGGAGGAACATGTAAGAAATGGAGGAAAGGTAAGAAATGGAGGAAATTAAGAAATTGTGGAAATTTTAAGAAATGGAGGAAATTGTAAGAAATGGAGGAAATTGTAAGAAATGGAGGAAAATGTAAGAAATGGAGGAAAGGTAAGAAATGGAGGAAAATGTAAGAAATGGAGGAACATGTAAGAAATGGAGGAAATTGTAAGAAATGGAGGAAATTGTAAGAAATGGAGGAAAGGTAAGAAATGGAGGAAAATGTAAGAAATGGAGGAAATTGTAAGAAATGGAGGAAAGGTAAGAAATGGAGGAAAGGTAAGAAATGGAGGAAAATGTAAGAAATGGAGGAAAGGTAAGAAATGGAGGAAATTGTAAGAAATGGAGGAAATTGTAAGAAATGGAGGAAAGGTAAGAAATGGAGGAAAGGTAAGAAATGGAGGAAAATGTAAGAAATGGAGGAAAGGTAAGAAATGGAGGAAAGGTAAGAAATGGAGGAAAATGTAAGAAATGGAGGAAAATGTAAGAAATGGAGGAAAGGTAAGAAATGGAGGAAAATGTAAGAAATGGAGGAAAATGTAAGAAATGGAGGAAAATGTAAGAAATGGAGGAAATTGTAAGAATGGAGGAAAGCAAGAAATGTAACAAAAGTAAGAACCGGAGGAAAATGTAAGATTGTAAGAAAGCAGGAGTGTATTACGGAGCTGATAAGCAAGTCCACGCTGAAGCGGTTTGGCCATGTGGTGAGACGGGAAGATGAGAATTTATAGTCACAGGCATTAGTCTATCCGGTGCGGGAAGGTGACATATAAGTGTTGGCGAGGCAGACAACGGCGCCAACGCACTGGTTCTATTCCGGTGCTGGGTAACATTCAACTTGTCTTGTTCTCGACTGATTTGGAATATTAATCGTTATTTGTTGAATTGTTGAAATACCCTTTATTTGCACTTGCAGAACCAAGTTGTCTTTTAATGTGCCTAAAATGAGATGAATTATAGGCATTTGAAAAACCATAAGATCGTTCGAGTCTGATATGACTATATATATTGTTTGATACAAGATTGTCTTTCGTGTGCTGGTATGGTATATTATCGACGCAAATCGGCTTGTTTGAGATTTGTAAGGACTGATTTTTTTATACATAAACATTTGAATATATTATTGAAAAATTAGCTTAAATATCTATCACAACAGTTGATTTTCACGTATTCAGGAACTAGAAATCCGCAGGTGACACATGTATCAAAATTCCCGCTTTGTTGAGACAGATTAAATGAAACCGACTATAGTAGTAGAAGTAGTAGGAGTAGTAGTAGAGGTAGTAGTAATAGTAGTCGTAGTAGTAGTAGCAGTAGTAGTATAGCGAAATGTTATAAAATTTGACATCCTGACTAACTGCAATGAGTGTAATGATAAAATTTGAGTTTAATCCAACTTATGTAAACCCTTTCGTGCCGTTGTAAAACAATTTTTTGATGAATTAAAGTACAGTAATAAAAAAGAAGGCCATATGCCGATAACGACTGAGTAACACCTGCGAGATTAGAGAAAGTAGGCCGTAGCTGTACAAAATATGGATAACTAGCTTACAGGCCTTGGACAGGGATTATTTATAAGATCTGATTATTAATATTAATGATTAACCGATGTGAATAATATTGATTACAGTAAAAAATATCAATAAAAAATCTGTGAGCTAAAGGATGAAAAAATGGTGTCAAATTATTCATTAAAGTCTTAGCGAAGATTAAGATAGAAAGAGGCACCAAAGGGAGGAGAAGGAGGAGGAGGAGGAGGAGGAGGAGGAGGAGGAGGAGAAAAAGGAGGAGGAGAAGGAGGAGGAGAAAAAGGAGGAGGAGGAGGAGGAGGAGGAGAAAAAGGAGGAGGAGGAGGAGGAAGAGGAGGAGGAGAAAGAGGAGAAAGAGGAGAAGGAGAAGGAGGAGGAGGAGAAGGACATAAACAAAGAAATAAATAGGAAAATAAATAAAATTGGATGAGGTGGAGATAGGAGAAAATATTAGAAGCAGAAATAGCAGGAATATGTCAGAAGGGAGATAAGAAGAGGGTGAGAAAAGAGATGAAAGGGGAAAGAAAAGGAAGAAGAAAGTGAAGGAAAGTGAAGGGAAAACATAAGAACATAAGAACACAAGAACATAGGGTAACTACAAGAGGCCGAGTGGCCTACACGGGCAGCTCCAGAATCCCCCCCACTACTCACGATGGGTGAGGTGTAGTTTCAGGGGTTACAGGTAGAGGCTTGATCCTCGTTTACCTTCGGTACGGGCGTATGCTCCAGTACCCTGTCTCCTTACTGCACCCACACCTCACTGCCACCTGTCATCCTCGTCCATGTAGCTATCCAGTCTACTCTTAAAACAAGCTATCGTCCCTGCACTAACTATGTGATTGCTGAGTCTATTCCATTCCCCCACCACCCTATTACTAAACCAATGCTTGCCTACATCTCTCATAAATCTATACTTTTCTAATTTAAATCCATTACTGCGTGTTCTATCCTGCTGGCTAATTCTCAGTACTTTACTTATATCGCCTTTGTTGTAACCCTTTACCCATTTGAATACTTCTATCAGATCTCCCCGCACTCTTCGTCTTTTTAGTGAATTAAGTTGAGGTGTTTCAGCCTATTTTGATATGGGAGGTTCCTCAGCCCCTGAAGGGGAAGGATAATAGGAATGAGGGAAAGAAATGGAAGAGACTGAAGAAATATATACAGAGAGAGAGAGAGAGAGAGAGAGAGAGAGAGAGAGAGAGAGAGAGAGAGAGAGAGAGAGAGAGAGAGAGAGAGAGAGAGAGAGATTTATCAGATCACACAGACCCCATGGTCCAGACTAGGTGGTCTGTCCTTAAACCTAAGTGATTTTACATTAATCAGATGGCTCCAAAACGTTGCTTTTCTACTCTAGTTAATATTAAGTTCAAGGAAGTGACGGTCGAGCTTGTTTTTAAAGGAGTCAATCGTGTTACACTGGACCACTGATGGTGGGAGCTTATTCCATTCTCGCACTACAACGTTGGTGAAGAAAAATTTGGTGCAGTCTGAATTTACTTGTCTACATTTGAGTTTTGTGCCATTGTTCCTCGTTCGCAAAGTGTCATCGATCATAAACAATTTTGTTCTGTCTACATTCGTGAAACCATTAAGTATTTTAAAACATTCGATCAGTTTTCCTCGGAGGCGACGTTTCTCAAGAGAGAACATGTTAAGGGTGGAAAGCCTTTCTTCGTAGGATTTGTTGCGCAAGGAAGGGATCATTTTTGTTGTCCGACGTTGAGAGAGAGAGAGAGAGAGAGAGAGAGAGAGAGAGAGAGAGAGAGAGAGAGAGAGAGAGAGAGAGAGAGAGACTTCCAATAATCTATAAAATGGAAATATTTATGATTAAGAACTGGCATAACAGGCACACTAACGGACAATCAAGGAACCTGACACTGGAAAATAGACGTAACATAGATACAGACAGGGAATTAGACATAACTTACACACAGAGAGACAGACGAACATATATACATACATATATACTTCGATACACACTCTCCGGGCAAGGGGTATGGGGTGTGTGGTGTGTGAGCTTCTGGCAGTACCCAGAGATCGACGATAATAATGAGCATGGGCTTGTTCGTGTCAGGAGGATACTTGCTGGCGATTCCAAGTCCAGCTCGTGATCAAGCCGTGATGACACACACACACACACACACACACACACACACACACACACACACACACACACACACTAAGGCAATATATCATAGTTTGTCCTCTTCTGTGAGCTGACTCCGTTTTCTTTGCTCTGTGTGGCGCCCTCCGTGCTAACTCAAGGCACACCATAACTTAAAACTTTCCTGGTGGCGGGATCCTTACTTTTCTGGTAACGATGCAGAAGAGAGAGAAAAAAAAAGTGACGGAAGAAAGAAAAATGGAAAAATATTGAAAGGCGTTCTCAAAAGTTTTCCGACTACTTCTTAAATCATCAAGCTTGATTTGAAACGGGAAAGCTGATTGTTAGGTAATGTATTGTCTACTATATTACATCGTTAGTCTGTTTGTTATTTTTTCTCTGTGTGTGTGTGTGTGTGTGTGTGTGTGTGTGTGTGTGTGTGTGTGTGTGCACATAAAATCAACCTCATAAACAGAGAACAGGATGGAAGGGCATGAAGAGAGAGAGAGAGATAGAGAGAGAGAGAGCGAGAGAGAGAGAGAGAGAGAGAGAGATGGCAAAGGAGCAAAAACCAACTAGGGAGGGAAGGGAAGGGAGGGACCACAAAAGGGATGGAGGGTGGAATGATGTAACGTGGTGGAGGGAGGGAAGGAATTGGAGGTTAAGCTATTATGGAGGAGGAGGAGGAGGAGGACGGGAGGGAAGAAGGGAGGAATGTAGGAGACGTAGAGAAGAGGGAGGTACTAATGTAGAAGAGACGAGGAAGAAGGAATTGTTTGATTGGTAACATGAAGAAAGGAATTGCACGAGAGAGAGAGAGAGAGAGAGAGAGAGAGAGAGAGAGAGAGAGAGAGAGAGAGAGAGAGAGAGAGATGGCAAAGGAGCAAAAAACAACTAGGGAGGGACCACAAAAGGGATGGAGGGTGGAATGATGTAACGTGGTGGAGGGCTCGAGGGAAGGAATTGGAGGTTAAGCTATTATGGAGGAGGAGGAGGAGGACGGGAGGGAAGAAGGGAATGTAGGAGACGTAGAGAAGAGGGAGGTACTAATGTAGAAGAGACGAGGAAGAAGGAATTGTTTGATTGGTAACATGAAGAAAGGGAGAAAGGAATTGCACGAGAGAGAGAGAGAGAGAGAGAGAGAGAGAGAGAGAGAGAGAGAGAGAGAGAGAGAATGCAAAATGGTCTAGTGTTGCCATATCGGTGATTTCTCTCTGAATATTGTTGCTTCTAGTCTAGCTTGGTGGTTCTCGTTATAGCGGGTAGTTTGAAACCTTTGAGTGATTAAGGATACATTTATGTGTGTCCCAATGTGATTTATCTTCACACACAGTAAGACGAGGACCATTCACCTGCTGCTGGCAGTTTTATTTCTATAATGCAATACAAAATCTGTCTTACTGATGATATTTCTAGTCTTCCGACTTTACTGACTACTGACCTCATACGCAGTTTGTTTTTCTTGCAAGGTTAACGTCGCAGCTAACTAAAAAATGGTCATGTGGCGGGTGGAGGATACGGTGAGATACGGTGCTGTACCGTGCCGAGGGTCGTGCAGCGGACTCCAAGATTTCCCTTGGCAACACTAGAGTGCCAGCAGCCACGGAGCCGCAGCGAGTGTTGCCAGCTCTACAGAAACAATTGTATTTCTTCAGATTTTTAGGTTATGCAGAAAAACACTTTCGGCTATATCTACGAAAATGTTTGTGCTTACCATGTTCCAGTGCAACAATAGAGAATGTTTTCTGCCGTGAACGGAATGAACAGAAGTGATTGATTACTTAGTATGTATGTAAAAGATTTATTTGAAGCTGAAATATGTGTGTTGACATCATGAAGCATACACCTGCTTATGTAAACAATATTACAAACTATATAGGTCCCGTGCACTGGAGGTACCTAGCGGTTATATCCATATACTCAGGGTGGTCTGGTATGGCACTGACAAGGGTGAATAGCCAAGGAGTTTTAAAAGACAAAGCCTTAAAATTTAGGACATTCTTATTTAAGGACACTAACCACTGCACCCTGGAATTACACCCAACTTACTCTGGTGGTTGACATTAGGGTATTATTTCAGAAGTCCACCAGTCACACTGTGATGGACACCCTTGTGCTATATGAAGTAGGCTACTTTGTGCACATACAACACACTGATGTAATGTTTTTCGTAGCAAATCATCTGTTTGTGAGAATTGTTTCTTAAAATATGGTCTGGTGAGGGGGGATATATCAAGGGACTCTTTTCCATTTATCACAGCTTGGCAGCACAGGTCAAGTATAGTTAGGTAATATTTAATTGTCAGGTTAGATGAGGTTAGATATCATATATTAAGTAAATATAGTTTATAATAACTAGATAAAATATTGCAAGGTTAGTTTGATTACAAAAGTTAGGGTTAAAAGGTACATACAGAGGATGTAAGTGCTCAGAGTGAAAATAATTATTTCAGCAATCAAAGGACTCGGGTACAATGTTGCGAGCTGTGGGTCTGGGTGTTGGGCCTGGCGGGTTACTGTGTCGGGTGTAGCTTACGTTTCTCGCTTAGATTATTGACTTTCTTTAAAGGTTATGCCCCAAGGTATTAATCAACGATAAGTCTCCTTCGTGCCTCGGGCTAGTCACTGGACAGGTTGGCCAGCCACTTCCCTCAGCGTTCTCGTGTTATTTTCTCCTTTCCGTCCCTGTATCTTGTCCACAGCTGGGAGTCTGTAGTATGACTTATCGGGGAACTTATTTCTTTTATTTCTGCACCCACCATGCCACAAGAGGCTGGCATTCTGGCAAAAAATCTGTCTTTCGGCATCAATGGAGAAGCGTGGTGCTGCTTCTTGGTACGTCCTCCAGAGACCGGCGAGCGTGAACTTGTTGACGTTGCGACGTTTCGCGCACGGCACCTGTAGAAAACTATGATCTACATAAACTGTTCCGTAATTTTGGCATATTATTGGGGGACTAGAGGGTTCATGAGATGGGGTTGGGCAGGGTGGCGAGCGAAGCGAGCATCCGCAGGTGGGGTAAATTTTTTGAAAAATTATCACTTTCAGGAGAATTTTAAGGTCAGTATAGAAATCATTGGGCGTATAATAGTCCCCCAAGCCCCCCAGAAATTACGGCCCTGATCTATTTTCTTGAATCTCCAGACATTTTACTGGCAAAGCTATACAATACCACACAAAATAGAGGCCCGGCACCTGGCAACACTGTGGGCCGCAGCCGCCCGCCAGCCAGTCAGCAGTCACCTCTGTGCCGTGGCAGTGGAAAGCTACGTGTCGCTCCTCGCCCTGCAGTGAAAGTTGTAGTAGTAAGAGTTACTGCTGACAACACTTTTACACGTGCCTGGCAGCTTGCCCTGGTGGATGGTGTTGGTACAGGAGGCCTGTGGGGTGTGTGTGTGTGTGTGTTTGTGTGTGTGTGTGTGTGTGTGTGTGTGTGTGTGTGTGTGTAAGGAGGGAGGGTAGTGTGTGTGTGTGTGTGTGTGTGTGTGTGTGTGTAGAGGGGTGTGTGTGTGTGTGTGTGTGTGTGTGTGTGTGTGTGTGTGTTATGAGGGGGGTTGGTGTGTGTGTGTGTGTGTGTGTGTGTGTGTGTGTGTGTGTGTGTGTGTGTGTGTGTAAGGAGGGTGGTTTGTGTGTGTGTGTGTGTGTGTGTGTGTGTGTGTAAGGAGGGAGGGAAGTGTGTGTGTGTGTGTGTGTGTGTGTAAGGAGCGAGTGTGTGTGAGGGTGTGTGTGTGTGTGTGTGTGAGGTGGGAGGGGTGTGTGTGTGTGTGTGTGTGGGTGTGTGTGTGTGTACTGAGGGAGGGTAGTGTGTGTGTGTGTGTGTGTGTGTAAGGAGGGAGGGTAGTGTGTGTGTGTGTGTGTGTGTGTGTGTGTGTAAGTAGGGAGGTAAGTGTGTGTGTGTGTGTGTGTGTTGGGCGGGGAGTGTGTGTGTGTGTGTGTGTGTGTTTGTGTGTGTGTGTGTGTAAGGAGGAGGGTGTGTGTGTGTGTGTATGTGTGTGTGTGTGTAATGAAGGAGGGTAGTGTGTGTGTGTGAGTGTGTGTGTGTGTGTGTAAGGAGGGAGGGCAGTGTGTGTGTGTGTGTGTGTGTGTGTGTGTGTGTGTGTGTGTAAGGAGGGAGGGTAGTGTGTGTGTGTGTGTGTGTGTGTGTGTGTGTGTGTAATGAGGGAGGGTAGTGTGTGTGTGTGTGTGTGTGTGTAATGAGGGTGGGGAGTGTGTGTGTGTGTGTGTGTGGGTAAGGAGGTGTGTGTGTGTGTGTGTGTGTGTGTGTGTCAGGGGGGTGGGGTGTGTGTGTGTGTGTGTGTAAGGCGGGAGGTTAGTGTGTGTGTGTGTGTGTAATGAGGGAGGGAAGTGTGTGTGTGTGTGTGTGTGTGTGTGTAAGGAGGGAGGGTAGTGTGTGTGTGTGTGTAAGGAGGGAGGGTAGTGTGTGTGTGTGTGTGTGTGTGTATAAGGAGGGAGGGTAGTGTGTGTGTGTGTATGTATGTAAGGAGGAAGTGTGTGTGTGTGTGTGTGTCAGTGGAAGGATGAGCCGCTGATGTTTAAATGCCATTCATGCCGCCTGATATTTTTATTTGGTTTTGTTTATACAAAGTTTTGTTGTGTGCTTATTGTCGTAAAATGGTATTATACATGGAGATTAGCACGTGAAGTTCTTATCAGTGAAATATTACCCAGATTTGGTCACTGGTTTGGAGGTAACAGTACAGACAGACAGACAAAGACAGACAGACAGCAGTGGTTGCAATAATGTAACGAGTGAATACAAGTAGGTAGTGATTTTTCAAGAACAAGGTTACAAGGGAAATGTGTTGTGCGTGCCTGATAGTTTACACTGACCATTTCCTGTTAATCCTTGCAGCCGTAGAGGTTTTAACGAAGGTGGGTGGGGATGTTGAGGGGGGCATATCGAGCCAGCACCCCTCCTCCCCCTCCCTATAGTTCACCCTTTACTCGATTATAAGTGAATGAAAAGCAATATGGGTCAACAGACTGGTCTTTTACATAGCTTATTTGGGCTTGTATCATCCTTGTTAGCCCTAAATCCTCCACCCTTTTACTCAGGGTCACATTTCTAAGCATTTCGGCGTCCAAGCACACATTTGAAGAGGCCAGGAAAAGTTGGAAAGTTTCGTTTAGTCGGCGCAACATCTGTGGTCATATGCTGGAGAGACAGAAGGGGAAGGAATTATAGGAGGAGGGAACAGATCCCAGGAGACGGGACACAACCCCCGGTTAATACCTGGTACCCATTCACTGCTGGGAGGACAGGGGCGTAGGGTATCGGAAAAGCCGCCCAAATTTTTCCACTCCGCCCGGGAATCGAACCAGTTGTGAGCCGAGTGTGCTTTCCAATGCACCACGAAGCCCCCTACGAGGCCAGGAAGGAGTTGTGAGCATTTCCAGGGGTAGTGTTATGACCCTGGTGGTAGTTTGACTCTTCTTATGTACTATGAGCCAAAAAGAATACTCATTAGAACCTGATTGATCTCCTTTTTCGGACTTTGGAAATAGTTGCTGTGAGAGATGGAAGCGTATGATAATAGTAACCATAGTCTTCCCACCTCTCCCATGAACATATTATAAGCTTCACTGCCTTGCTTGTTAGACATAGAGGCAGAGGAAAAAAGAGTACTCAGAAGGGAACCTAAGTAGCGTTACCAGATCGTATTTTCCGGTTCCTGGCTCATGACTATTACAAAAAAACGTCAATAATTAGCGGTTTGAACAGTAACCTTAGCTGGATATCGTTATGTATGTGGGTACAACAGTTGTGGGTCGAACTGATAAAGGCAATGTGCTGGGTACGGTAACTGGTAACGTTGGACACGGGTTGTTTGCAGGCAGGGATATCATGTGTTGCCAGATAATTAGATTGCACAGTGCACCCCAGACTGACAGCACCACCACCACCATCACAATGCACCACTCCTAAATCACCTCCAATTTACACCGCCACCAACTCAACACCAGAATTATACCACCACCAACTAACACCACCAACATCGCCAGACAACGCAAAAATAAACACAACCACCACCACCGCCGCCGCCTTTACCACCACCACCGCCGCCACCATCATCATCATCACGCCACAAACTAGAAATTAACGAGGATATAAGTGAAAGTTTGTTACGTGAAAACGATTTGCTACTGGAGAGAGAGAGAGAGAGAGAGAGAGAGAGAGAGAGAGAGAGAGAGAGGGCAAATGATTCTAAAGTCTAAACGTTCACTTGACTCATTGCAGATGTGTGTTGAAGGAGAGAGAGAGAGAGAGAGAGAGAGAGAGAGAGAGAGAGAGAGAGAGAGAGAGAGAGAGAGAGAGAGAGAGAGAGAGAGAGAGAGAGCGTAAATGATTTTAAACGTTCACTTGACTCAGTGCAGATGTGTGTTGAAGGGGAGAGTGAGGAAGAGGGAGAGATAAGTGACCCAGAGAGAGAGAGAGAGAGAGAGAGAGAGAGAGAGAGAGAGAGAGAGAGAGAGAGAGAGAGAGAACTTTGGTATGATGGTGGTGAAGTTGTTGTTGTTGGTGGTGGTGGTGGAGGAGGTCGGTGTGATGTAGTGGTATACTGAAGTGGCTCAATTTTTTGCTGGAGGAATGGTCTAACCCTAAACGGTTGTGGAATGTGTGTGTGTGTGTGTGTGTGTGTGTAAGGAGATTGCCACACAAGTCTCACGGCAATGTAAACTACCCACAACCACTACTACTACTACTACTACTACTACTACTACTACTACTACTACTACTATACTACTACTACTACTACTACACAACATAAATGATACCTCCACCCATGTTTATTTTCCCGACACATAATCATGGAGGGCTCCATAGCTTGGAGGTCATTAGCCCCAACTACTACTACTACTACTACTACTACTACTACTACGTTCCCTTGCGTGATCGTGGTCCATATACGGATGCATATTTCGCAGCAGACTTTTACACACACACACACACACACACACACACACACACACACACACTTCAGGGGACCATTCAAGTGGATCTAAATATATCTGGGGGAACTGCCAAATCGAGAGAGAGAGAGAGAGAGAGAGAGAGAGAGAGAGAGAGAGAGAGAGAGAGAGAGAGAGAGAGAGAGAGAGAGAAATAAGGTGGTTTTCTCTTGCATGAAAGTAATAAAAAAACTGAGATTGATATAAAATGAATGAGAGAGAGAGAGAGAGAGAGAGAGAGAGAGAGAGAGAGAGAGAGAGAGAGAGAGAGAGAGAGAATATGTTTAAAGCTACCTCTCTCAGCTCCCACAATGCCCCTCATGTGTGTGTGTGTGTGTGTGTGTGTGTGAAGAGGCGCGTGTTTCAGAGAGAGAGAGAGAGAGAGAGAGAGAGAGAGAGAGAGAGAGAGAGAGAGAGAGAGAGAGAGAGAGAAGTAGGTCGGGAAGTAAGTGATAATTTTCAGATTTTCGCTCCATCCTAAAGTTAGTTTTCGGTGCGTAAATATAATGACGTTTTCTCTCTCTCTCTCTCTCCTTTTTCTTCTTTTTCTTTTTCTTCTTGTTATTGTTTATTTCTTCCGCCTCTTCGTTTTTGTAGTGGTTCAGTGGGTTCAATACATTCCTCTTCCTCCCCCTCCTCCCTATCCTCCTCCTCCCCCTCCTCCTCCTGCTCCTCCTTCTTGCTTCCCTCCATCCTTCCTTTCCTCAAAGTTTATATTTTCTTTGTGTGCATTCCAAGAAAAATCATCACTTCCGTATATATACATAGTCTACACACACACACACACACACACACACACACACACACACACACACACACACGCACGCACACACTGGCATTTGCTACCTTACTTTTGTGAATCATATACACTGACAAGTTTGTTTACACACACACACACACACACACACACACACACACACACACACACACACACACAGGTTAGGTTGATAAATTTACACTATCTTGTCGTGTGGGTGTGTCTGTGTGTGTGTGTCTGAGAGAGAGAGAGAGAGAGAGAGAGAGAGAGAGAGAGAGAGAGAGAGAGAGAGAATTTTGAGTGTCGCTGTCGAGTTTGCTTTTAAACTAATCAGTCGTGCTGCACTGTACCTTTGAAGCGGGAGTTTATTTCAATATCGTGCTACAACGTTTATGATGAAGTTGGTCTAGTCGGTATTCATTTGTTTGCACTTCAGCTTTCTGACATTATTTTTCGTGGGAGAGGTGTCGTCCATCATGAATAATTTTAATTTGACCACATTCGTAAAGCCGTTGAGAATTTGAAGCATGGGATCAGTTTTCCTCGAAGGTGACGTTACACAAGAGAGAACAGCTCTAGGGATGAGAGCCTTTCGTCGTAAGGTTTGTTCGCCAAGCATTAGATCATTGTTGCTGCCATACGTTGAACACCTCTCAGCTCATTAGCACCTTTGCATGGTGGGCAGACGAAAACTGTACCGCATATTGCAAGTGGGGTACTGAATGAAAATTTTACACTAGTGCAGCCCAGCATTCTCTTCGCTTGATAGGAAAATTTGAGGTTTGACGCGATTTTGACACCCAGGTCCTTGACACACTGTACGCTTGAGTTTCACGCTGCACGGTTCCTAATCAAACTTCCTATTTTTTTTTCTCTTTTCGTTATGAGAAAAGTAGCACATTCTATTAATCAATGGCTATCTCCCATCTATCAGACCAAGCTGAAGTATACAAATCCTCTTGGAAGCCTGACGTGTCTTGGTGGGAGAGGAACAGACTTGTAATCTTCGTGTCATAAGCAAATTTGGACTTGAAATTATTAAGTTCAACATCAACGCCATTGTTATAAATTATGAACCAGCCCTCAAGAGAGTCTACTGAAACTAAGACCGTTATGCAATACTCTCTCTCTCTCTCTCTCTCTCTCTCTCTCTCTCTCTGCGAAAATACGGACAAGACGTATTTTGCCTACAGAAGTGGCACTCGGGTAAAATATTTTAAGTCCCTCTTGTTATGTCCATCTCCATGTTCTTTTCTTTCATACATGTTGACGTGAAAGAAAATGGGAAGACAACTTGTGGGAAACGTTTCCTAACATGGGATAATGAGAGAGAGAGAGAGAGAGAGAGAGAGAGAGAGAGAGAGAGAGAGAGAGAGAGAGAGAGAGAGAGTTACGTAATCACTCCTCACGTCCTGTTATTATGACACACACACACACACTTGCTGGTGCTGGTATTTATGTATTTTCTTGCTTTTGTTGTTTTCCTCTTTCTCCCGCTCCTTCATCTTTTCTGTCCTGTTCTACCACACGTAGGTTACTAGTAGTAGCGGTAGTAAACAGACACCCTCGCCATAGACCGATAGGTCTTCTGGTGTCTGTTCTTCCTATGTATTCCTGTGTATTCCTCCTCCTCCCTTCTCCTCCTCCTCCTCGTTCTCCTTTTCTTCAGCGTCTTTATTTCATTTCCATCATCATCATCTACTACTTCTTCTTCACTATAGTAATAATAATAATAATAATGATAAGATGATGATGATAAAGAGGAAGAATGATATAATAATAATAATACTCATCGCCTTGATCATCATTATTTTAGTCATTTTACGAAGAAAGAGAAAAACACGAAGCTCATAAAGTAAGAAATATGTAAATCAGAAACTAAACAGCAATTATGAATGTGTGAAAGAACAGAACACAGATGACCAAAGCGGTGGTGGTGCTTAATGTTTGTTTACTCTTCTTCTTCTCTTTCTTCTTCTTCTTCTTCTTTTCTTTTTTTTCTTTTTTTTTCTTCTTTTCTTTTCTTCTTTTTCTTTTTTTCTTCTTCTTTTTCTTCTTCTTCTTCTTCTTCTGATTATTATTATTATTATTATTATTATTATTATTATTATTATTATTATTATTATTATTATTATTATTATTATCAGCAGCAGCAGAAGCAGCAGCAGTAGTAGTAGTAGTAATAGTAGTAGACTAGTAGTGTAATTATTATTTATATTGTTTCATGCATAATTAGTGTTGCTTTAAATGTTTTCTTTGTTTTATTCCAAATTTCATTATTATATATTCCTATTTTCTTTTCTTTTTTATTTCGTTTCTTTCTACTATGCTGACACTTCCGTGCACTCAGACCCTTCATGTCTTGTCCTCCTCCTCCTCCTCCTCCTCCTTCTTCTTTTTACCCTCTGCAGGGGAACACATTTAAGAGGAAAACGTATATGCATGAAACTTTCTGGGAAGCGTATTGAAAGCTATTGATGGTTAGGAAAAAGAGGAAGAAGGAGGGCAGGCAGGAAGGAGAGAGGGAAGGAGCTCGGCCGTGCATCACCGAACACAACGACGCAGCTTCGAATTAAATCTCAGGGGCGTCGCGGAGGGTGGGCCGAAGACTTACTACCATGCTAACAGTTCGCGTCCCAGGATTAAGATAGAGTTACTGAGGGGTAAAGCAGGAGACTGAGAAAAATAAAGTGGCGAGGAGGAGGAGGAAGAGGAACAATAATAATCAGAATTCAAGGAAGTAGATGATGATGGTTGTAAAAATGCGGATGGAAAGGAAGAATACAAGGAAACGGAAGGGGACGAGGAGGAAGAGCAGGAAGAGGAAGAACAGGAAGAGGAACAATAAAAAATCAGAATTCGAGGTGGTAGATGATGATGATGGTTATAAAAATGCAGATGGAAAGGAAGAATACAAGGAAACGGAAAGGGACGAGGAGGAAGAACAGAAGGAGGAGGAGGAGGAGGAGAAAGAGGAACAATAAAAATTAGAATTCGAGGAGGTAGAAGATGATGGTTATAAAAAAGCAGATGAAAAGGAAGAATAGAAGAAACAGGAAGGGGACGAGGAGAAAGAAAAGGAGTAGGAGGAGGAGGAGGAGAAGAAATAAAACCCAGAATCAAAGGACGTAGAAGATGACGGTTAAAATAATGCAGGTTAAAAAAAAAGATAGGTTGTAGGAAGGAGGAGGAGGAAGAGCGACAAGGTGGGAGGGAAAGAAAAATACGCGAAGGAGTTTTGAAAATGAGAGGCAAGCGACGGAAAAGGGATGAAAGTGCAAGGCTGAGAAATGAATATGTAATGCAATATGAGTGGTTACCGGCCCGTGAAAGTGTGTGTGTGTGTGTGTGTGTGTGTGTGTGTGTGTGTGTGTGTGTGAAGTCGATATTTTATGTTCTTTGTTTTTTCTTGTTCATCTTCCGTTTCTTTTTTCCTTTTCGTCATCATTTTTTTTCTTCTTTTCCTACGTCTTCTTCTTCTTCTTCTTTTTCTTCTTCTTTTTTTTCTTCTTCTTCTTCTTCTTCTTCTTCCTTTTCTTTTTATTTTTTGTCTTGTTTCTTCTTCTTCTTCTTCTTCTTCTTCTTCTTTTTCGTCTTTCTTCCTTCGTATTCCTGTTCATCTCCTTCATCATGTAATCTGTTCTGTTTCTTCCTCCTTTCTTTATTTTCTTATTTTCCTTCTCTCCTTCTATATCACTTTTATTTTCTCTCAATTTCTTTCTTTCCACCTATTTTACTCATTATTCCTTGATTTTTGTATCTGGACAGAAAAAAAAAATAATGTCACATCGCCCTTTGCAGGTGAAGATATATTGTCACGAGCTTTGATAATTATATACCAAAGATAGGTAAATTAGGGGACGGGAAACACACACACCCCAAAAAGATGAAAATAAAAAAAAAGAACAAAGCGAAGGGCCACTTTTTGTATCATAGACGAGAGAGAGAGAGAGAGAGAGAGAGAGAGAGAGAGAGAGAGAGAGAGAGAGAGAGAGAGAGAGAGAGAGAGAGAAACAGGAAATGATGTTCTAACCAACTCATTATACACCAAAGGTAACGGTCATCATAGAACCACCACCACCACCACCACCACCACCACTACCAAGGTAACTAGTTAACTCACGCACCTGTTCATTAATGAGGTAACCTGTGCAGCGGTGGCCTTGGAGCCTCATAATAACAGACACATTGTAAATTTATGTCTTGTGTTCCCCGTGTGGCTTAGGACTTAGTGGAACGGTGAAGGGAGGAAGAAGGGGAAGGAGGGAAGGAAGGAGGGGAAAACGCGATGGAGAGATAAAGGAGGTTAGGCACGGAAGGAAAGGAGGGTAGAGGAGCGAACACGAAAGAGGAAGAAGACAAAGAAGACAAGGCTATAATCACACTCTAATATGAAGTCCGTCTTGGTGGAGCGCCCCGAGCCTCCCCCACCCCTGCCTCACCAGCCCCAACACACCACTCTCATATGTTAGTTATTTACTGTTTGAAATTGAGTATTAAATAGTTTGTATACAATAGATAAGGCTATATAGTGTTATGAATGTGGCGCTTTTAGAATAATAGCAATGAACTGTATAAATTCCATATCACGTGACATTTTGGGCTAGATTTGACATGGCGGTGGTCAGGGGACTCCATGGGTTTTCCTCGCCGGCCGGGCTTATACTGAGTCTGACTGTAGTCATTATAAAGCATAGGAATGTTATTATCATCATTATCATCACCACTACTACCCACCACCATCATCATAACTTCCACTACATCTCTATCGCCATAACCACCACCAAAATCATCACTATTATCACTATAAGTCACCACTACCACCATCACTTAGGGCCGCTTTCACAGTCGTTTTGTTTGTGTTGATCGTTACCAATGGCGGCGATCCCCACTATAGAATTTCCACGTAACACTGGCCGATGGGGTAGTGGCGGCTGCGGGGTTAGCCTAGCCCCGCACCTTGCCACACACTCTCAACACCTCTCGCTTCCTCTGCAGCCGCCACTACCCCATCGGCCAGCTTCACGTGGAAAACTAGCCTATAGCGTCGATCGGCGCCAATGGTAACGATCAAAACAAACAAAATGACTGTGAAAGTGGCCCTTTGATCTTATAAGTGGTAAGACGCACCACTCCGAGGCTTCCCAGTATTATCGGGCAACGGTGGCGCCGTCAAACGGTTGGGTGGAAAAGCTTCCCCTTCCAACCTTCGTGAACACAAACTTCAACCCTTTGGGGAAGATTGGAGTTATCGTGTTGAGTTCGCGTGTACCGATAACGCCAGCCTGCTGCAGAAGGTTAGCGTCACCGTGCTCACCATGCATGGGAGGAAGGGAAAATCTTCCTCAGCCATTTGGCGGCGCGACCGTAGACCGATTCCGTCTTCCCAATCGGAGCTATCGCGAGGGGTGCACCTTGCTGTTTGAGACCCTTACCATTACGACCCAACTGACACTATCATCATCATCATCAACATCACAACCACTCCACCATTACCATTCACATCACCACCACAACCCCTCCCCCCCACCCCATCACCACCCCCCCCCCACCACCACCACCCCTCCCCCCCACCCCATCACCACCACACCCCCACCACCACCACAAGTATGACCAGATGAAAAGCGAAGGAAGCAGGTGATGGAAAAGGAGAGGAAACAACAACAACATAAGGAAGAGGTAAAGGAGGAGGAGAGGAAAAGCGAGGAGGGAGGACGAAGCCGATTAAGTAAGGAATAGTGGGGAGAACCAGAGAAGGAAGAAGGAGGAAGAGAAGGAAGGAAAAAGATAACATAACAAGATAGAAATGGAAGAGAATTAAAAGGTAGGTTAGAAGGATGAAAAGGGTAATAGGATGGTAGGTATGAAGTTAAAAAATAAAATAGACAGGTATATAGATGAAAGGAAGGAAGAGAGAAGAGTAAGGTAGGGATTGGAAGAAATAGGTAAACGAAAGTAAAGAAGTTAGGAAGGAAGGAAGGAAGAGGGTGAATGATGCAGAGGAAAGAAAAGGGAAGGTAAAATGGGAGAGAGGAAGAGGGTAAAGGAGTGAAGGAGAAATTGGAGAGTGCAGTTTAATGAGAGAAAGAAGGGAGGAAGAGTGAAGGAAGATAAAGGAAAAAAGGAAGGAAGGAAGGAAGGAAGGAAGGCTAATAGTGAAAAAATGAAGGGAGAAAAAAAAAGACGAAAGGGAGGAAGTGGAAGGAAGGAAGGAAGGCTGATAAAGTGAAAAAATGAAGGGAGAAAAAAAAGACGAAAGGGAGGAAGTGGAAGGAAGGCTGATAAAGTGAAAAAATGAAGGGAGAAAAAAAAGACGAAAGGGAGGAAGTGGAAGGAAGGAAGGAAGGAAGGCTGATAAAGTGAAAAAATGAAGGGAGAAAAAAAAAGACGAAAGGGAGGTAGTGGAAGGAGGGAAAATAATACAGGAAGATAAGAAGTAGAGAAACCAGGTGAGGAAGAGGTGAGAGAGGTAGGGAAGAAGAGGGGAGATAATAAGGGAGAGAAGAGGGAAGAGATGGAAGAAAAACAACCACGCCATGAAGGAAGGAAGGAGAAACCAGGTGAAGGAGGCAAGGAAGAAGGTGATAATAAAGGAAGATAGGGAAGAGGGGAGGAAAAATGAAGTTATGGGAGACACAAAAAAGGAAGAAGAAGAAGAGGAAGGAGAAACAAGGTGGGAGAGGCAGGGAAGATAGGGAGGAGAAGAGGAAGAGAGGAAAAATGAAGTAATGGAGAGACACAAAACGTTAGCAGAAAAGGAAGAAGAAGAAGAAGAAGAAGAGGAAGGAGAAACAAGGTGAGAAAGGCAGGGGAGATAGGGAGGAGAAGGAGAGGAAGGGAGGAAAAATTAAGTTATGGGGAGACACAAAACACAAGCAAAAAAGGAATAATAATAATAAGAAGGAGGAAGAGCATAATCGGAGTAAAGGAGGAAGGATAAACAAAGTGAGGGAGGCAGGGAAGACAGGAGGAGGAGGAGAGGAAAAATTAAGTTATGGAGAGACACGAAACGTAAGAAAAAGGAAGAAGAAAAAGAGGAAGAACACAGAGTAATGGAGGTAGGAGAAACAAGGTGAGGGAGGCAGGGGAGAAGATAATAAAGGAAGATATGAAAGAGGAGGAGAGAAAACGGGAAACAAAGAAGAGAAGAAGCAAAGAGAGACAACGTAAGAAAGGAAGATTGTGATAATTAAAAAAGGAGAAGGAACAGGTTTGGGAGGGTAGTGGAGGGGAGAACAGGCGAGGGAAGAGGAGAGAAAAAGTGAAGTTATGGAGAAGAACAAATTGAAGAAAGGAGAAGGGAACAGGAAGGGAAGAGGGGTAAGAGAACCGGTAGGGAGGGAGGCAGTCACGTGATAGTAGGGTAAGGGAGGGAGGATAGGCATGGAACCGGTTGGGGAGGGGTAAGAGAGCCTGGAGGGAGTGAGGTGATTGTAGGGTAAAGAAAGGGAAGGGAAGGCATGGGAAGGGAAGGCATGGGAAGGGAAGGGAAGGGAAGGCATGGGAAGGGAAGGGAAGGGAAGGCATGGGAAGGGAAGGGAAGGCATGGGAAGGGAAGGGAAGGGAAGGGAAGGCATGGGAAGGGAAGGGAAGGGAAGGGAAGAGAAGGTGAACGCAAGGGGGCATGGGAACTTTTATAGGGATTAGGGAGGCCGGTAACAGGGAAGCTATGTGGGTCTACATAACAGGTCCGCTCGAGGCTCTCCGTGGCTGAGTGAGTTCGTGATTACGGGTTGTATCTTCGCTTCTTCCTCAAGGTTGGGCGCTCTGTACCGCCGCCACCAGTTTACTTCCCCTCCCTGACGCTGTCCATGTACAAGGTTACCCGCGCAAGGAATATAGATCTCGTGTGTGTGTGTGTGTGTGTGTGTGTGTGTGTGTTGGGGGGGTAGAGGTACGTAGTAGTAGTAGTAGTAGTAGTAGTAGTAGTAGTAGTAGTAGTAGTAGCAATAGTAGTAGTAATAATAATAGCAATAGTGTCTATATAGATAAGTAAAAGCAGAAGTAACAAAAACTACGATAAACAACAACAACAACATCTCAGACCCGAACATTGATTATTGCTCTAAGTATCTGTTGTATTATTGACAAGAGATACTAGCACAGCAACAACAACAACAACATCAACAATAACAGCAACACTTGGGCTTTATTTTTTTTTTACCATAGAGCTACCACCTTTATTACTACTACTACTACTACTACTACTACTACTACTACTACTACTACTACTACTACTACTGCTACTACTACTACTACTACTACTACACCGGAGCATAGTGACCTCGTATGTACTTTTCCTAAGCAGTTTGAGGGACGCAAATTGATCTCTCTTTTTGCCCACTCTATTCAGGAGCAGTAAGTAATGGGCTTTTTTTTCATTATTGTTTTCTTTTTTTTTTACGCCCTTGCACTGTCTCCTCTGCTGTAAAAAAAATATAAAAAAATCACCCAGCCTCGTCCCTTCATTAATATACTACGTTGTTGTTCCGAACTTCTACACGTGGTTACCTTGGATGTATTAGAAGCTGTTTTGATCGGGAGTGGAAGGGAAGTCGATGATTGGAAGTTTTACCCGCATCTAATAACTGTTGTATAAAGTTCCGGGGTTAGGAGGAAGTGTTTTTTGAGGTTATCCATTGTGATTTAAGTTTATCGATCGGTTCATAAGGTAAAAAAAATCCGATCGTTACCTGTTATATACCTGTTAATTGTTATTTTTGTACCTGTTATTTACCTGTTGTTACCTGTTAATTGTCCTCATTCTACCTGTTCTTACCTCTTACCTGTTAATTGTTCTCATTCCACCTGTTTCTTACCTGTGAATTGTTCTCATTCCACCTGTTTCTTACCTCCTGTTACCTGTTAATTGTTCTCTTCCACCTGTTTCTTGCTTCCTGTTACCTGTTAATTGTTCTCTTCCACCTGTTTCCTACCTCCTGTTACCTGTTAATTGTTCTCTTCCACCTGTTTCTTGCTTCCTGTTACCTGTTAATTGTTCTCTTCCACCTGTTTCTTGCTTCCTGTTACCTGTTAATTGTTCTCTTCCACCTGTTTCTCGCTTCCTGTTACCTGTTAATTGTTCTCTTCCACCTGTTTCTCGCTTCCTGTTACCTGTTAATTGTTCTCTTCCACCTGTTTCCTACCTCCTGTTACCTGTTAATTGTTCTCTTCCACCTGTTTCTCGCTTCCGGTTACCTGTTAATTGTTCTCTTCCACCTGTTTCTCGCTTCCTGTTACCTGTTAATTGTTCTCTTCCACCTGTTTCTCGCTTCCTGTTACCTGTTAATTGTTCTCTTCCACCTGTTTCCTACCTCCTGTTACCTGTTAATTGTTCTCTTCCACCTGTTTCTCGCTTCCTGTTACCTGTTAATTGTTCTCTTCCACCTGTTTCCTACCTCCTGTTACCTGTTAATTGTTCTCTTCCACCTGTTTCTTGCTTCCTGTTACCTGTTAATTGTTCTCATTCCACCTGTTTCTTACCTCCTGTTACCTGTTAATTGTTCTCATTCCACCTGTTTCTCGCTTCCTGTTACCTGTTAATTGTTCTCATTCCACCTGTTTCTTGCTTCCTGTTACCTGTTAATTGTTCTCATTCCACCTGTTTCTTGCTTCCTGTTACCTGTTAATTGTTCTCATTCCACCTGTTTCTTGCTTCCTGTTACCTGTTAATTGTTCTCATTCCACCTGTTTCTCGCTTCCTGTTACCTGTTAATTGTTCTCATTCCACCTGTTTCTCGCTTCCTGTTACCTGTTAATTGTTCTCTTCCACCTGTTTCTTGCTTCCTGTTACCTGTTAATTGTTCTCATTCCACCTGTTTCTTGCTTCCTGTTACTTATTGATTGTTCTCTTTCTGCCTGTTCTTACCTGTTAATTGTTCTCTACACCTGTCCTTACCTGTTAATTGTTCTCATTCCATCTGTTTCTTGGCTCCTGTTACCTGTTAATTGTTCTCTTTCTACTTGTTCTTACCTCTTCTTACCTGTTAATTGTTCTCACTGAATAACAACAACAACAACAACAACAACAACAACAACAACAACAAACACAGACCCACAGCCGATCGCCTCTCTCAAGTTAAATCAAGTAATCAAATTGGCTTTCTTCCTTTGCCATTTTTTGTTTTGTCTTTGCCATTCATTGTGTGTGTGTGTGTGTGTGTGTGTGTGTGTGTGTGTGTGTGTGTGTGTGTGTGTGTGAGGCAATTAATAACTCCGCGCGGAATAGGCTGTTAAGAATGCCATAACTTCTACCCCCCCCCCCCCCCTCCCTCCCTCTCAAGTCCCTGTTCAAGTTTGGAATCCTATTAAGACTCCGAAAATTGGCTGTTATCCTTCAATTTTTCTTCACTAACTTCGTGTCGAGAGGTGCTGGTGCTGGTGGGGGTGGTGGTGTTAGTATGGGTAATGGTTGGAGTCGTGATGGTAGAGGTGGTGGTGATGGTGGTGGTGGTGTTGGTGACGCGTGGCTTTCTGATACATATGCTAATTATTGTAGTGGTGAGGATAGTTTTTTTTTTTTGTTTTTTACGTCTACGCGTATAGCGCCGGTAGGCTTGCTTGAGGGGCCTGGATGGTGTTCGGCCCCACCCGTCATGGCGCAGGCAAGTGTTTATAGTGGCGCCATCTTTTCTTGGCTCATGCTGCCCCCGGAACTCGTTCTTGATTCACTGGACGGTTTCCTCTAGAGTCCGGGTTGATGGGTGGTCTTCTGGACAGCATGTGGGTAGTTTTAAGCCGCTCGGCGGTGACTGAAAAATCCGAGGTGGTAGCGTGGGGATTTGAATTCGCGTAGTTCATCACGTGGTGAATGTGGGCCCAGCACGCTACCACTCAGCCACCGCCTACCCTTATGATGGTGGTGGTGGTGGTGATGGTGATGGTTTTGTGGTATGGCTGTTCTGATAGTGGTGGTGTTATTGTGATGATAGTGGTTGTGGTGATGGTGATGGTGGTGTTGGTGGTAGTGGTAGTGGTGATAATGGTGGTGATGACTGACGTTTGTTTGTTACTCTTAATGCAATGTTATCTCAGAGGTCACGTTTGTTGTTACTATCAATATTATCATATATTAAAGAGCGTTTGTGTTGGATAAGGGAGGAGGATGATGATGATGAGAAGTGTTTGATGAGATTAAGCCGGTGATGTGTGTGTGTGTGTGTGTGTGTGTGTGTGTGTGTGTGTGTTAATTCACCTCTTTGTTATGCGTATGGTGATGAGAACCATAAATAGGAAAGCATCAACATTGATTTCTACGTGTTTTTATTCCTGCTTCACCACCACCACCACCACCAATACCAAGGCCACACCACACCGCCATGTTGGTCTGCCTGGTGGTGGTATTTTTTCCTCTTCTGGTTCTTGCTCGTACCATTTTTTCGATGGTAAACCCCCCCCCCCCCCCTCTGTTACCTTCTGTTACCTGGCCTTTCTGTTAGTACCTGAGTCAGTGTTCATCGTTGTTATGTTTCGGGTCGTCTATTTGGGATGGAGAGTATGACGGAGAAGGAGAAGGAGGAGAAGGAGAAGGAGGAGGATGAGTACAGTAGATTTGATTTGATTTGAACAGTTTATTGACATGAGATACATAGTCAAAAGGATGGGGCAGGTGGCTGTCCCCACCCTAATCAGCTTATTGTTATTAAAAATAGTTATAGGAAAATTTACATCATTGGAAACTAGAAACACATTTTTAAACCATTATCGGCTTATCTGCCCTATCTACAAGGAAAATATTTATACTGTAGACCTCATTAGGAGTTCAACTTCCCGGGAAGAGGGGATGAACCATTCCCCTGAGGTGACACCTGGAGGCTGATGAGGTGTGAGATCCCGGGCAGGTGTGGCTTGGCGGGTTGATTGCCTCGCCGCTCCGCCTCTACACACATTCATCACCTTTACTTTACACCTGCGTGAAATATACAACTGAGGTCATAGCAGGTCTATATATTTTCCTACTTGACTTGATATTTCACCATTTAAGGATTTTGACATATAAGGGAGTACATATTAAATTACAAATGCAATAGTAAGACTAAACAGTGTAGATGAGGGGAAAAAAGTAATAATAAAAAAATAACTAGAATAATAAGTATAAACAAAATACAATGAAATAAAAAGTCTGCGCGCGCGCGCACACACACACACACACACACACACACACACACACACACACACACACACACACACACACACACACACACACACACACAGTCACGCAAAGAAATATGATCACATAATAATATATATAATATGTACATTGTGTCCTTATCATATGGTCTAAACTCTCGGTGCAAATTTTCTACACTTGTCTATTATAGCAAACACTTTATCATTGTTGATCATCCAGATAATTTGTTCACTTATATCAGCAATGTTATTATTTCTAAAGGGATCAATGTGAGGACAAGACAAAACAATGTTGTAGCGTGTGCCCATTGTGTTCACCACACACCCTGGACTGTCGGTCTGTCTCGCTGCCCGCAGCAGTGCCCCCGTATTCCCAGTAATATTTGTACCCTAATCTGTCTCATGGTCACTGTATCGCTCAGGACATTACGAGTGCTACCATACCATAGTGTCTAAAGGGAGTACTCGCTTCCTGCATCGCAAGTACAGTAGAAGGAAAAGGAGAAGTAAAAGGAAGGGAAATAGAAGGAATAGGAAAAGTAGAAAGATAATTATTAACTGTTTCCTTTTTCCTTTGTGTAGTCTCTTCATACATAGATGGAAGGAAGAGAGTAAAAGTAAGGTAGGGATTGGAGCAGACAGGTAAAGAAAATAAAGAAGTTAGGAAGGAAGAGAGTGAATGGTGCAAAACAACAGAGAAAGGAAAGGGAAAGTATAGATTATGGGTAGAAGGAAGGTCCTCAGCGTTACTCCATACCTGTTGATTTACCTGTTTTGCTGTTCTTCCTTGTTACCTGCTATTGTTATGTCTTACCTGTTGATTGTTTGTATTTTACCTGTTCTTGTGTTACTTTTAATCTTGTTACCTGTTTTTCCCTTTTGTTAAATTGTTGATTATTTTGTTACCTGTTTCTTACCTTTTCTCACCTGTTGATTGTTTTGTGTTACCTGTTTTCTACCTGTTATTACCTGTTGACTGTTTTGTGTTACCTGTTTTCTACCTGTTATTACCTGTTGACTGTTTTGTGTTGCCTGTTTTCTACCTGTTGATTGTTTTGTGTTGCTGTTTCTTACCTCACCTTACCTGTTGATTGTTCTTGTGTTGCTGTTTTCTACCTGGTGATTGTTTTGTGTTACCTGTTTTCTACCTGTTGATTGTTTTGTTACCTGTTTTCTACCTGTTGATTGTTTTGTGTTGCTGTTTCTTACGTCATGTTACCTGTTGATTGTTCTCCAGTTACCTGTTTTCTACCTGTTATAACCTGTTGACTGTTTTGTGTTGCCTGTTTTCTACCTGTTGATTGTTTTGTGTTGCTGTTTCTTACCTCACCTTACCTGTTGATTGTTCTGTAACCTGTTTTCCTACCTCATTGTACCTGTTAATTGTTCTCATCTATCTATTTCTACCTCTTGTTATACCTGTTGATTGTTCTTGTGTTCCCATTTACTACCTTTTGTTACCTGTTAATTGTTCTAGTGTTACCTGTTGGTCGTTCTGTTACCCGTTGTTACCTTTCGATCCGTGTTGTTGGTTGTTATCTGCTACTTGTCCTTTGTGTTACCGTTTTCTGCCTGTTAATTGTTCTCTCCTCTTATCTGCCTGTTCTCGCCTGCTCCCACTGGTATCCTGCCCTGATCTGATACCCGTTTTGCTGTGCCCACCTCTGTTTTTTGTAGCTTGTTGGGGGTAGCTGTTATTGTTACACGTAAAAAAAATCTGTGTCAGTCTCTCTCTCACACACACACACACACACACACACACACACACACACACACACACACACACACACACCTAACATGTCACCGGCAATCCGCTAAATCTTTTAACGCCGAGCAAACGTTTAGTGTAGCCATTTTTTTCATCCAGCAACCAGGAATACATTTGCATCTGTAGGGACGAAAGTTTGTATTATGTTAACTACACGTTGAAAAGTCTGTTTGCGTATATATATATCTACTATTAATATATGTACAACTCGCAAGGTGTGTGCTGCATGGGGCAATATTCTTAAAGATTTCTAGTATTCTTTGCATTATCTTTGCTTAGTTGTGTTATTCCTATTTCGCTCTATCTTTTTTCTTTATCTTTCTTTCCCCTCCATTTGAGAGAGAGACTTGTTTCCGCTTGCTAGGCTACTACATTGCTATTGCATTTCCCTACCTTTTCCCCTCCCCGCCCCTCCCTCGTCACCCTACCAGGCGGGTGGAACAAGGGATTTTTCACACTTTCCTCCGTCTCGCGCCATTTTACTCACTTGACGAGGAGGAGGAGGACTGTCCTTATCTTTAGTGTTGTGTCGTTCACTCATTGCATTGGTGTGTGTGTGTGTGTGTGTGTGTGTGTGTGTGTGTGTGTGTAATTCACCACGGCCTGATCACGAGTTGGACTCGCAATCGCCAGCAGGTACGGTACCCTTCCGACATGAGCAAGCTCATGCTCATTATTGTCGATCTCTGGGTACTGCCAGGACCTCACACACCACACACCCCATCCCCCTTGCCTAAGGGGGGACTATCCACTTCTAGTCAACGGAAAGCATCCGGCCAGAGCGGGGCTCGAACCACCGCCTGTCAGGCCGTGAAGCCTTGCAGCCCAGCTCTCTAATTTCGGGCTCTGGAAATAGTTGGTGTTAGAGGCGGAACCGTCTGAGAAAATCGATCATGGCGCCTGTGCTAATATCCGTCACCTGTAGCCAGCAAACAAAGAACGAACATTACAACCTCCAAGTCCTCATTAATTAACCAGGCCAGGTGTGTTTTCATTAAACCGCCACACCTGTCAGACCGGATGCGCACCTGTGTTGACGATAGTAGGAAGAATAGTAGTAGTAGTAGTAGTAGTAGTAGTAGTAGTAGCAATAATAGTAGTAGCAGCAGCAGCAGCAGTAGTAGTAGTAGTAGTAGTAGTAGTAGTAGTAGTAGTAGTAATAATAGCAGTAGCAGCAGCAGCAGCAGTAGCAGTGCCACAGTCATTAGCGAACAGAGTTGGGGCTAATGACCTCCAAGCTATGGAGCCCTCCATGATTATGTGTCGGGAAAATAAACATGGGTGGAGGTATCATTTATGTTGTAGAGTAGTAGTAGTAGTAGTAGTAGTAGTAGTAGTAGTAGTAATTAACCTCGCTTTTGACCTCGTTCTTTCTACTTTTGTTCAGTGCAACTTCTAGTGATTTTTTTTTCTTGTTATTTTCTTTTTGTTTTTGCCCTTGCCGTAGAAACAAAATTATTAGTAACAATAGTAGTAGTAGTAGTAGAATTATTATTATTATTATTATTATTATTATTATTATTATTATTATTATTATTATTAGTAGTAGTAGTAGTAGTAGTAGTAGTAGTAATAGTAGGTTAATCACTTCCCTACACACAAACATAATCCTGGATACGCTACGCTATATTAAGATGTCTGAATACGTAAAAAAAGATATAGAAGTAAAAAGGCTATTCAACAGTAGTATAGAGAACATAACAGATGCAAATGTATTCCTGGTTGCGCGCCGCTGGATAAAAAATGCCTACACTAAATCTTTCCTTGTGTTAAAACGTTTAGTGGATTGCCCGTGACCTGTTAGACTGTTTGTTTGTTGCATTACTGTTAGGTGTGTGTGTGTGTGTGTGTGTGAGAGAGAGAGAGAGAGAGAGAGAGAGAGAGAGAGAGAGAGTCTGATTTATAAAAAGATTTCTTGCATTTACTTTAATCTAGTTTTATTGCCATGAATGAGCGCGAGATATATCAGGTGGTTACGCTTCTCTCTCTCTCTCTGTTTATTTTCATATTTTTATTTTTATTTCTCCTCCTCGTCCTCCTCCTCCTCGTCCTCGTTCCCCTCCTCCTCCTCCTCGTCCTCGTTCCCCTCCTCCTCCTCGTTCCCCTCCTCCTCCTCCTCCTCCTCCTCCATTCTGGTCTCCAAATTACAGGAAAGACATTGAATTACTTGAGAGAGTACAGCGCCGCGCCACGAAGATGATACCATCACTGAGGACGAAGCCCTATGAAGAGCGACTCGAGCGACTCAACCTCTTCACGTTGGAAAAGAGACGACTGCGGGGAGACATGATACAAGTCTTTTAAGTGCTTGAACAAGCTCAGCAACGTTGATCACTCAAAACTCTTCACGTTACAAACTAACCCGAGGACAAGAAACAATGGAAAAACAATTCATGCAAAGCGATGCAATACCGACATCGGCAGGAGTTATTTCTCGAATAGAGTTGTTCGCCACTGGAACGGCCTTCCTGCAGAAGTGGTTAGCGGAGAGACAATCAACTCCTTCAAGAAACGTATTGATCGCCACTTTGCTGCATCGGGAGTGAGCTGAACGTATCCAAGAGTAGGTGCACAAGTGCTTTAATCCTTCCCTGCAAGCCACTCCTATGGCTAACGGATTGATTAAATCACTGAAAGCAGGCAGCCTGGTAATGAGCCAACAGGCTTTCTGCTGCCTGCTAGTCCATGTTTCCATGTTTCCTCCTCCTCCTCCTCCTCCTCTTTTTACTTCACTACCTTTTCACTCCTCGATTTAAGTTCCTCTTCATATCTTCCTCCTCCATTTTAATTTTATTTGACTTTCTCTCTCTCTCTCTCTCTCTCTCTCCCTCCCCCTCATGCGTTGTTGATCTAATTTACCTGATGTACCTGGTTCGCTGGATTGCTTCATCGTCCAAGGGGAGTGATGGGATGGGTTCGGATCAGGTGAGGTGAGGTTAGGTTAGGTTAGGTTAGGCTTGGTTAGGTCAGGTGAGATTATATTAGGTTAGGTGAAGTGATGTCATTGTGGTGGTCAGGCTGGGTTAGTTTAGGTTAGGGTGAAATGAGGTCAATGTGGGGTTTTGTTATGTTTGATTATGTTGTGCTAAGTATGATTCGGCAAAGTGAGGTTATGTGAGGTTATGTGAGGTTAGGTTAGGTGACGTAGGGTGAATCGGGGTCAGTGTGGGGTTAGGTTAGGTTTGCTTATGTTGTGCGAGGTATGATTAAGCAATGTTAGGTTATGTTAGGTTAGGTGACGTAGGGTGAAACGAGGTCAGTGTGGGGTTAGGTTACGTTTGGTTATGTTGTGTTAGGTATGATTTGGCAAAGTGAGGTTATGTTATGTTAGGTTAGGTCAGTGTGGGGTTAGGTTAGGTTTGGTGATGTTGTGCTAGGTATGATAAGGCAAGGTGAGGTTAGGTTGGGTTAGTTTAGGTGACGTAGGGTGAAGCGAAGTCAGTGTGTGATTAGATTAGGTTTGTTATGATGAGGTAAAGTAAGGTTTGGTAAAATAATGGAGGTTAGGTTAGGTTAACCAACAAGGTGAAGCGAGGTTTGTGTGGGATTAGGTTATGTTAGGTATGGTTGCTCAAGGTATTGCAAGGTAAGGTAGGCAAGGCAAGGTAAGCTGTTGTAAGGGAAGGTCTGGTGATGTAGAATAAGAGAGAGAGAGAGAGAGAGAGAGAGAGAGAGAGAGAGAGGAATAAACTAGAATGAAAAGGTAGGAGGAAGATATGAAGAGAAGCTTAATCGAGGAGTGAAAAGGCAGTGAAGTAAGAGGAGGAGGAAGAGGAGAAGGAGGAGGAGGAGGAGGAGGAGGAGAGAGAGAGAGAGAGAGAGAGAGAGAGAGAGAGAGAGAGAGAGAGAGAGAGAGAGAGAGTATCAGATAAGAACAAACAGTGGGTCACCAAAATATTGTACCTACACACAACGTTAACCTGATGTCGTTGTGTTGGTGTTCGTGTTGAGGGGAGGGCGTTGCGTGTGTTCCTGGCATTAGTGTGTGGAGGCCAGGGAATTTAGGGACCATGAGGAGGGTAATAAATCTAGGGTCAGGGCTCTCTAATAAGGACACGGTAACCTCTGGGACGCTTGGGACGTAAACAATTGGGGGTATCTAAAAAAAATGACGTTGAAAGAAAGTTATTTTTATTTTTATTTTTATTTTTTTAAGGAAAGGAAGCACCTCAAGGGCAACGAAAAAACAGTGTGGAAATAAAAACACCGCTATTCGCTGCTCCTACAAAAGATGAAAGAAGTAAAGAGTGGCCGAAGAGAGGTCAATTTCGACTGGAGAATGTTAGAATGTGTTAGAATGTAGGGAAGGAAATACACCAGATAACGAAAAAATACAGGTTGAAAGGAAGTAAAGCCAAAATGTGAAGGGAATCTTACATCAGAGGAAAGAAAAACGCCGTGATGGGAAGTATTGTCAAAAAGGGGAAAAAACACACAAGGTAACGAAAAAATAGAGGCTGAAAGTAAGTAAAGACAGAATGTTAGGGAAAAGAAAACGAAAAAGAAAATACACTTTGAAATGGAGAATGCAGAAGAGAACGAAAAAAAAAAGTAAGGTCAGAATGTTAGGGAAAAGAAAACGAAAAAAATACACTTTGAAATGGAAAATGCAGAAGAGAA
>NC_066550.1:6276894-6281894 GCF_024679095.1 Eriocheir sinensis | reverse complement strand
GCGTGGGAAAGGAAGGAAAAGTGGAGTGAAGAGAATGGAAGGGAAAAAGAAAGCTAAAATACACAGGAAAAGAAAAAAAGAAGGCGTGGGAAAGGAAGGAAAAGAGGAAGAACCGGTCAAATGAGGGACAGGAAAAGGAAGTAATAAAAAAAGGTGAAGGAACAGGAAAAGAGGGACAGATTTTTTTACCTCCCGTTTTTTGTATCGAGAAAAATGGAAGAAACGTGTCAGAGAGAGAGAGAGAGAGAGAGAGAGAGAGAGAGAGAGAGAGAGAGAGAGAGAGAGAGAGAGAGAATTTGTTACCTGTGGTCCATTATAAAAGTCAGTTGCCATAATTTGTGGAACATTATTTTTCTATTCATGTCTTTTTAATCCTTTTGTAAATCTATTGAATGTGTTTTTTTTTTATTCGTCTATAGTTTTTAGTTTTCGTTCTGCCTCATTCCATTATTTTGTTACTGTTTTCAATGTTATCTCGGTTTTTCTCTCTATTTATTTATTTATTATTATTATTATTATTATTTATTTTTTTGTTAACCTCCTCATTTTAGTGTTAAGTGGACGCGGTGGCCGAGTGGGTTGGTTATGAGCCCGGGGCGGAGTTCATCATCAGAGAAACGGAGCCGTATTACTAAACATTTCGTAACCCAAGTGCACATATTTGCCAAGGCTTTCGTAGGAGTTGTGGTCATTTCCAGGAGTAGTTTTATGGCCCTGGTGGTAGTTTGACCCTTCCTCTGTACCCTGAACCTGAAGAAACACTCATTAGAACCCGATTGATCCCCTCTTTGACCTCTAGAAATACTGATGTGAGAAGCGAAAGTGCCTTATGATACCGACCTTATTGTCTAGAGAAGGCTTTATAACAAACGAACAGGGCAGATTAAAACATTAGAAGAACATAAGAACGTAGAAGTCTTATGTTCTTCTTATGTTCTTATCTGCCCTGTTTGTTTGTAATACCGTAAAGCCTTCTCTAGACAATAAGTGTTTCTCTGATGATGAACTCCGCCCCGGGCTCATAACGAAGAAAAGAATTACCCCACGTTGATGTTCACTCCGTTCCCGCTTGTTTGGTCTGTTGGTCTGGTGTGTTGTTTTCGTGCGGGCAGTATCAACCGTTACAAAGATCACAAGTGGACAAACTAGAACAAAACCAGGCAAATTAATGTTTTCCTGCTTTTTTTTTTCTTTTACATCAAAGGACACGGCTCAGGGCAACAAAAAGAGTACCCAAAAAAGCCCGCTACTCGCCGCCCCCACAAAAGTACCGGTAGAAAGTAAAGAGTAGCCAAAAGAGGTCATTTTCGGGGGGAGAGGTGTCTTGATATTCCCCCCTGCACATGCATAGTGGAGAGAGCAGAGCGACTTATTTATGCAAGGAGGTAGTTCTTGCAGCACCGGCCAGGCCATTGCCGTCGAAGCCGCCTCAAGATCAAGAGCGTTCATAGTGGATGGAGCTGCCAGAAGACTTAGGGTGGTACTGTCACACGCTTCAACGCCTCACACCGACTATTCTCAAAGGCCGACTAGGAGATCACTCGGTTTCTAATGCATCTTTTTTAGGTTCACGGTACAGAGGGATGGTCACACTACCACCAGGGGTCATAAAACTACTACTGGAAATGCCCACCACTATTATGAAAGCCTTGTTAAATATGTGTGCTTGGGTTAGGAAATGTTTAAGAATATGACCCTTACTAACGGCAGGTCTCATAAGTGGCTAATGAATCCGACCTCGAACTGCCTATCCCTGAAGTGTTTCCTCTAGCCGCTGAGCTAAACGGAGAGAATAAAACAAGAAAAATCGAAAAGAGTAACGAGAGAATGGGATGGGGTAGAACGAACAACCAAAACGAGAGGAGAAAATAACAAAAACATTTAAAACGGTAATTAAAGGATTAAAAAGAGCCACGAAAGGAAAGAACGTCCCAAAAAACTGCATTAACCGACTTCTATAATGGACTACATGTATCTAATCTCTCTCTCTCTCTCTCTCTCTCTCTCGTTTTAATTAATGGATATCCACTTATTTTCATACATGTCCTTCCCTCTCTCTCTCTCTCTCTCTCTCTCTCTCTCTCTCTCTCTCTCTCTCTCTCTCTCTCGTAGCTCACACATTAATTACATATTCTTCTTTAATTAGTATCAGTGTCTTACCCGGCAAAAACTACGTAATTATATGTAACTTAATCTATCTAACGTAACCTGACCCTCCCTAACCTCAGGACACCTCTCCTCCCGAAATTGACCACTCTTTCGGCCACCTCTTTTGATTCTTTTTTTTAGGAGCAGCGAGTAGCGGGCTTTTTTTTTATTGTTTCCTTTTTTGTGCCCTTGAGCTGTCTCCTTTGCTGTAAAAAAAAAAAACCTAACCCTAAATAACCTAACCTAAACTGGCCTCGTGCTGAACGTAGTCACGATTTCTCTCTCGTGACTCACAAACTAACCACGAAATACTCTTTAAAGCGAAAACTACGTCATTGTGTGTAACCTGATCTAACCCGACGTGCCCTGACCCACTGTAACCTAACCTAATATGGGCTCACAACTTACCACGTGATCCTCTTTAATCATTATCAGTCTGTTACCCGGCAAAGAGTATGTATGTATATGTAACCTGATCTAACCTGACGTAACCTGACCCGCCATAACCTTACCGCTTTCCCTGTTTTCCTTTCTTTCCCACAATTTTTTTCCCTTTCCCATTTATTTGAACTTCCTTTTTTCCTTCCCCTCCCTTCTACATGTAGCTGCACTTTTCTTCTCTATCCCTCTCTTATCACTTCCCTTTTTTTTCTTTTCCTTTTCCAGTTTATCTTCTAGCATTTCTTTTCGTAAGCTAATCTTGGTAGCGTGCTGAACCTTGCTACACTTCAGAATTATGCACCGGGGCGAGTCGGTTCGAACCCCGGTGACGCTGCGTGACGCCAGGAAGGGTACCCAATCTTAACACCTCGATCCTGCAACCACATCTACCACCACAACGATCACCGCCAGCCACGCCCTTACCACCCCTATCAACCACAGTTCCATGGCATTGCAATCTCCCCTCACCGCCCTTCTCAATTTCACCACAACCTGCATCAACCAACACGTTCCATTAAGCCCGAGCCATATTACACATTACAAGTTTTCCTTATCTGCGCCATTCCCGCGAGATCAGCCCCGGCAATATCAGTCACCCAGTCCTCGAGTAATGCGACTTTACTTTGATGTGCTTCTACGAGTTGTTGACTATCATATATATAGGGTCGTATTTTAAGACATTTCGTCCCTCAAGCACACATATTTGACAAAGCTTTCTTGTGAGCTTTGGGCATTTCCAGGGGTAGCTTTATGACCCTGGTGGTAGTTTGACTCTTCTTCTTTTCGATGGACCTGAAATAATACTCATAAGAACCCGACTGATCTCCTTTTTGGTCTTAGGATATACTTGATGTGAGAGAGTAAAACATCTAACAGTACCGACCTATATTCAACATGCAAATTTGTTACCCCTGCCAGCGATGTAGTGTGGGAAAAGTACCACGCCAGGGATAAATATTTGGAATTGAAGTGCGTGGGGGCTCAACGAAGGCAGGGAACTGTTTAGCTGCTGAGTTGGTAATAAGTAAGCCAGTGAGGGAGCACTTGGAAGGCGGCCGAGAGCGTTAACCCCTGACTCCCGGCACGCAACGCAATGCAAAAAACACTTCCATAGTAACAAGAAATACTTTGAAAATGAACTTGAGTGTAAAATATATTTGTATATAACTGAAATAACACATTGATAAAGAAACATCATTGATAAAGAAACATCATTATACCATAAGCTAATACACAAATAATAAAAAAATAATAAATAATGGGTAATAAAAAAAAGCTGTAAATATATTTGTTGAAAAAAACCCATCGCACACACACACACACACACACACACACACACACACACACACACACACACACACACACACACACACACACACACACACACACTTTAAATAAATAACCAAAAAACAAGTGCAAAGGAAGTTAACTTATTCCGACCACAAAAACAAAAAAAAAAACTACTAAGAGGGTCAAATAAACAGGAGCACTTTGAACACGATAAACTATGAAAAAAAAGTCTGCAAAAAAAAAAAAAAAGTTCTAACATAAGAAAATTAAAAGTCTTGGACGAGTTATAACAAAAGTCTTTTCGAGGAAGTGCCGTGATGAAGTAGGCAATATTTCCTCTTTCATGTCCTGCTATTACATTTTTTTTTTTCCGAGCAACACAGGTGAGAGGAACACTAACACACCTGGGATTAATTATAGTTCAGAATCCGTGCTGGACCTTGGCTCGCTTCGCTGTGCTTGCATTTTTATTTCGCTCGTTTTGCAAGATAATGACAGTTCGCTAGATTGTGGTGGAAATGTTGTGTTGATAATTGCTTCGCTCTGTCGGGGAATACGTGAATAGAGGTCAGTGTGTGTGTGTGTGTGTGTGTGTGTGTGTGTGTGTGTGTGTGTGTGTGTGTGTAATTCAGGATCATTTGTGTTATTTTTCTATGTATCAGACTATCTATTATTGTTTCCTTCCTTCCTTCCTTCCTTCCTTTTCTTTCTTTCCTTCTTTCTTTTCCTTTCTTCCCTCCATCTATCTTCCTTTATCCTAGCCTTCCTTCTTTTTCCCTTCCTCCTTCCTTCCTTCCTTCCTTTTCTTTCTTTCCTTCTTTCTTTTCCTTTCTTCCCTCCATCTATCTTCCTTTATCCTAGCCCTCCTTC
The DNA here is from genome assembly GCF_024679095.1 of Eriocheir sinensis. Taxonomy (NCBI): domain Eukaryota; kingdom Metazoa; phylum Arthropoda; class Malacostraca; order Decapoda; family Varunidae; genus Eriocheir; species Eriocheir sinensis. The sequence goes on along the minus strand of NC_066550.1, from coordinate 6,277,145 downwards.
TTTCTCCCTTCCTCATTCCTTCCTTCCTTCCTTTTCATTCTTTCCTTCTTTCTTTTCCTTTCTTCCCTCCTTCTATCTTCCTTTATCCTAGCCTTCCTTCTTTCTCCCTTCCTCGTTCCTTCCTTTTCTTTCTTTCCTTCTTTCTTTTCCTTTCTTCCCTCCTTCTATCTTCCTTTATCCTAGCCTTCCTTCTTTCTCCCTTCCTCGTTCCTTCCTTTTCTTTCTTTCTTTCTTCCTTTCTTTCTTTTTTT
>NC_066550.1:6266894-6269394 GCF_024679095.1 Eriocheir sinensis | reverse complement strand
GTGTGTGTGTGTGTGTGTGTGTGTGTGTGAGAGAGAGAGAGAGAGAGAGAGAGAGAGAGAGAGAGAGAGAGAGAGAGAGAGAGAGAGAGAGAGAGAGAGAGAGAGAGATATTATACCAAACTTAAACAGGAACCTCAACAACAACAACAACAACAACAACATGAGCAACAAGAGAGGTCAAAGCTTGATAATAATAATAATAATAATAATAATAATAATAATAATAATAATAATAATAATAATAATAATAATAATACCTCATTGAAATATGAAGTAGTAACCTGAAACAAGAGACAGATTAAAGAAGAAAAAAAAGAAAGAAGAATAAGGAGAGCAATAACAAGGAAAAGGAAGAAAAGAAATAAAGAAGAAGAGGAATAAATGAGAAAAGTTTACCAGAGAGAGAGAGAGAGAGAGAGAGAGAGAGAGAGAGAGAGAGAGAGAGAGAGAGAGAGAGAGAGAGAGAGAGAGAGAGAGAGAGAGATGAACTAACGTACTTTTATACAGACAAACAAAGGATGAAAAAGAAGCAGAATTATTAGTTAAAAAAAATAAGACATTAAATACAGACGAACACTCTCACACACACACACACACACACACACACACACACACACACACACACACACACACACACACACACACACACACATCGTTCTCCGCCACCCAACTCTTAAAATCTTGCTCTTCACATTCTATTTTTTCCTCACTTTTCTTCTTTTCTTACTTTGCCTTTTCTTCTCCTCCTTTATTGCCTCTTCTGGCTGAATGGTGGAGTGTTGAACTTGAAGATTATCGGTTCGAGCCCCACTCAGTTTTCCTTTCATTGCTCCTCTTTTTTCAACATCCTTTTTTTTCACTCTTTTTTCAAGATTTTCTTTATCAATTTATTTTCTTTCATCTGGCATTTACTCATCTTTTTTATTATTCCACTGAGAGAGAGAGAGAGAGAGAGAGAGAGAGAGAGAGAGAGAGAGAGAGAGAGAGAGAGAGAGAGAGAGAGAGAGAGAGAGAGAGAGAGAGAGAGAGAGAGAGAGAGAGAGAGAGAGAGAGAGAGAGAGAGAGAGAGAGCAAGGAAAATAAAATTGAGGTGGAAAGGAGGTGGAGCAGTAGGAGGATAAAAGAATAAGGAGAAATATGAGGCGTGTATCGTTATTTTTCCGATCTGCTTTTTTCCGCCATAATTTTTAAAGTTTTCTTGGTGGTTTATGGGTCAGCGTGACGCCTAGGCTGCCACACAACTCCGTGCCATACTAAGGCTGGTATTACAAGACACTGCCATATCACATCAGCTATTTCTAAAGGTCAAAGAGGGGAGCAATCGGGTTCTAATGAGTGTTTCTTCAGGTTCATGGTACAGAAGAAGGCTCAGACTACCACCAGGGTCATAAACCTACCCCTGGAAATGCCCACAACTCCTACGAAAGCCTTGTCAAATATGTGTTTTCTGAAGTTCATGGTACAGAGGAAGGGTCAAACTACCACCAGGGTTATAACACTACCCCTGGAAATGCCCACAACTCCTACGAAAGCCTTGTCAAATATGTGTTCTTGGGCGGCGAAATGTCTCATAATACGACCCTAAGTGTTCCCCCTGACTGTAACGATGGCAGGAGGAGAGTTTGTTGGATCTTCCTCGTTTGATTCCGCGCCCGAGTGTTCACAGTAAGCGACCTCGACTCCTCATTAGCCTCCTCCTGCTTCCGAAAGAGCTCTCAGCGTGAGTGCAATTTGGAGAGAGGTGAAAGTGACTTTTTCAAGCTTCAAAAGTGTTAGTGGTGAAGACAGTGAAGGCAACAGCATTGACCTCCAGCCCCTTGTCTTATCAGGAAGGCTGAGACCCGTTATTGTGCAACCTCGCTTTGGTGGCCACCCTGTAAAGTGTAGAACTGTAGATCAATCTCATTACGGATTTACGGTAATGTTGGAAGTGATATTGAGGCCCCTGAGGATGCATCCTACCACTCTTCTGGGTTATCAAGCTCAGAATACGAGGGTAATGAAAGGGCTTAGCAGCGGGGTCGAGTGCGTGGAGGGGGAGGTCGCTAGCTACACCGCACCAGCCACAACCAACACACGTATGAATCAAAATCGTTACCTTTTAGTGATATATAGCAATCTTGGCTCCTTATAGGGCAGTCTAACTCCTTAAAGGTAACCCAGCCCTCTTTGAATTTAATTATATCCCCTTACATGGAAAACAATGGAAAGCAAGTATTTGCAATTACTGGTAACCCAGCCCGTTGTTTAGGCAGTCTATTATATAATATAGTCACTTCATCCTTAGCCCAGCCTTCAACAAATGGTGACCTTCTACCTTAATTAAATGGGAGTCTAAGAGTTTTAATGGTAACCTAGCAGTCCTTAATTAAGGGGAGAGTCATACCAAAATATTTGAAAAAAAAAAATTACGTGAAACTTTCTCCTTGGCCGAGTGTTGCCGCGAGGGGAAAATCCCTCAGTACTGAAATTCATGTCAACAGCCTGGGCCGTGGCGGGC
>NC_066550.1:6201894-6261894 GCF_024679095.1 Eriocheir sinensis | reverse complement strand
TTTTTAATGGAAGTGTTTAGACTAAACTAGAAGTAAAGATATATTAGGAAAAAACTCTGATACACAAATACAAAAGAATGGCGAGTGATAGAAGGATATATATTTTGTCCCTCCCAAGACACACCCGACATCCTTCCTCCTCCTTCTCCTTCTTCTCTTGTTAATTTTTTTCTTTTTCATTTTCATAATCATTATCATCATCTTTTTGTTCTTGTTCTTCTTGTTCTTGTTCTTCCTTTTCTTCTTTGTTCTGCTTTTCTTAACTTCTTTTTTTCCTTCTTCTTCTTCTTCTTCTTCTTCTTCTTCTTCTTCTTCTTCTTCTCCTTCTCCTTCTCCTCCTCCTCCTCCTCCTCCTCCTCCTCCTTCATCCATTTCCGATACTAACGTCACTCTCAGCCTAGTTCCTTGTTCTGAGTAATGGATTCTCACCCACCACAGACTCAAAGGGCAATGAGACGGAGATGAACACCAAGGCCACGCGCATTTGAACGTATCCTTCTAACTTTACATTTACCTTACTCCTATTGAAGACGCCGATGAAGCAACACACTAGATGATTAATTGCTTTTTTCTCTAGAATTTAAACGTTTTTTTTTTTTTTGTCGGGAAGGAAAAAATTGCCTCACGTTTTCTTACTAGTTAACTTTAGTCATTACCTCACCTTCCAACACGTCACCTCCATAGCTGTCACCTCCTTCCCTCATATCCTTCTCTCTCTCTCTCTCTCTCTCTCTCTCCCCTTCTCTCATTTCTTATATTCACTTAGTACACTTTAACTCTCGTCTCTATTCAGGCCACGCATCCCCTTGCATAGCACAACACAAGCACTCAACAGATTTCACCTCCATAACCTCATTTTATTTAGCTCACAAGTATCACCATATCACCAGCCAGCATGTGTAGTCCACTTCCTTCCCTTCCCCTCTTTATACCCCGCCCCCCACCCACGTGAACCCCAAAAGAGTCATCCGTCCACCCTCCACTAAGTCTCATTCACCCTAAGAGGCACCGTCCATACAGGGTTAAATCATCGTCATCATTATTATTATCATCACTCTTCTCTTTCCCTTTTTTTCCCTCTGTTTCTTTTCCCTTACTCTCCATTTTTCATTCTCCTTCGTTTTAGTCATCATCATCATCATCATCATCATCATCATCATCATCATCATCCTTAATCAATCCTCTCCTTTCCCTTTTCCTTTCACCATACGCACCATATTCCATTCTCCTCTTTCAGTATAGTCATCATCATCATCATCATCATCATCATCATCCTTAATCTATCCTCTCCTTTCCCTCTTTCTTTCACCATACACTCCATATTTCATTCTCCTTTTTCAGTATAGTCATCGTCATCATCATCATCATCATCATCATCCTTACTCTATATTTTCTCTTCCTTTCCCTTTTCTTCCTTTCACCTTACACCATATTTCCTTCTCCTCCTTTAGTCCAGTTGATTACAGAACGAAGCCTTTCCTAACATCCTCAACTTTCTTTTGTTAGTGTACTCAATCCTGCGCTAATATGTTAAAAAAACTGTAATATATGAAAGCAAAAGCATATCATAGTAACAAGTAAACACGCTTTGATTCTCGTTGTTGACCTGTTAATTTGTTTACCGAGAGTTCACCTGGCCCTGAAGGTGTGTAAACAGGACAGGTAGGAAGGCGTGGAGAGGCGGGGTGAGATCTGGCCTGTGATTGGTTCTTTAAATGTGACGTGTAAACCGAGGATTGGCTGCTCATCTGTGTGCCTTCCTCCCATTGGCTGATGAGTTGCCAGTTGTGGTTAATTTTTTTTTCTCTCAGTCATTCATATTCTTATTAAGCTTTTTTTTTTTTTTTACATAGTTTTGATTAGCATGATATTTTGTTTAACTGATTTTTTGTTTTGTTTTTGTTTTGTTTGCGGTGTTCACTTGTTGATTTGACTCGTGTGTGTGTGTGTGTGTGTGTGTGTGTGTGTGTGTGTGTGTGTGTGTGTGTGTGTGTGCTAATTAGCGTCTTTGATCTGCAATCGTTCATCTCATTTTTTTCTCGTTTCGCTTTTACTTTTTTTTTCTAAAGTTACTGATGGGTTCTTTGCTTCAACTTTATATATATATATATATATATATATATATATATATATATATATATATATATATATATATATATATATATATATATATATATATATATATATATATATTTGTACCTCTACAATTCTACTTTATTTTGATTTTTGCTTCTGAAATTCGTTTTACTTTTTCAATTCACCTTTAAAGATTTTCTTCTACAGTTTATTTTCACTTTACTTATTCACTTCAACAAACCATCGTTAATTATACTTTTTTTTATCATACGAACCAACTTCTTTGTAACACAGAAGGGAAGCAAATAATACAATAAACAAACAAAAAGAAACTCGCTTCTTCTACGCAAACGGTACAGAAGATGGCAAAAGTAGAGATCAAGTTTGGTTAGGAAGGTGTCGCTACTCCCCGCACGAAAGAATATAAGTCATAGGAAGGAGTGAACACAGACAGAAGAAGGAAGGTTGTTAGTTTAGAATTTACCAGTGACAGGGATGAAAGAATGAAGGTATTTAACTCTTGCATTAGGAAGTTGGGCAGACATAGCAAAGTGGTCTCGAGGAATGCTCACAGGTAGAAGTAGATACAGACAGACGAAGGAAGTTTGTTAGTTTAGAATTTACCAGTGACAGGGATGAAAGAATGAAGGTATTTAACTCTTGCATTAGGAGGTTGGGCAGACATAGCAAAGTGGTCTCGAGGAATGCGATAGTAAAGCTACTCTCCTCACTGGTAGGAGTATATACAGACAGACGAAGGAAGTTTGTTAGTCCAGAATGTACCAGTGACAGGGATGAAAGAATGATGGCTCTGGTTAACTCTTGCATTAGGTAGTTGGACATTGGAAAGTGGTAGTGAAAAAAATTGATTGTACACTGCTCCCTAAAATGAGTGCATACAGACATACGAAAGAAGCTTGTTAGGTCAGAGTTTACCAGTGACAGCAATGAAAGAATGGAGGCACTGGTTAACTCTTGCATTAGGTGGATGGACAGACAGAAAAAGTGGTCTTGAAGAATGTGATAGTATACTCCTTACGTATAGATCTAAGCTACAGGAAGGAAGATTGTTACTGTTATTAAATACTCTACCAGTGACGGGGAGGAAAGAATGAAGGTACTAGTTAACTCTTGTATTAAGAAGCTGGACAGACATAGGAGAGTGGAAGCGGTGTTGAAGAGCTTAATTAATTCACTCTTGTTCTGTTGAATCTTTAAATTTTGTGGTCTTATAGTTATACAATTAAGTTCACGTTTTCCATGATCTTTTTTGTATAATCTTTTCGTCTCGCTTTGTCTCATTAATCAAGTATTTTTAAGTAATTTCCTCGTGGTTCATATTTTTTGGCACGTCATGAACGCAATTATGGAACATTTTTTCTCCTCTTGCTATGCACTTTTACTCTTTCTTCAGTTTTAACCCACTGTCTCTCTCTCACATTAATCAACTATATATTCTTTATTTACCTATTTGTGTGTGTGTGTGTGTGTGTGTGTGTGTGTGTGTGTGTGTGTGTGTGTGTGTGTGTGTGTGTGTGTGTGTCAGTGTCTGTCTGTCTATCTGTCTGTCTGTCTGTCTGTTTTCTTCGTGACCACTTTAAATACTTATTCAGTTTTAACCCACTATGTCTAAATCACATTAATCAACTATTCTATGTCTTTTCGTGTGTGTGTGTGTGAAGCTAGTGGTTTGCCGGGACGATATCCACAGGTGTTTCATTATAGATTTTTATGGAGCGCACCTCACCTGCCTTTCACTCACTTATAATCACGGCGACCCACTTGCCTTCCCTCCGCGCCTTCACCTTCCCTCTCTGCCTCATCTCACCTGGTGCCATGCTGATTGGGTTACTCTCTCTGTATCTCTCCCTCTCTATCTGTCTCTTTATCTGTTTATCTCTCTCTCTCTCTCTCTCTCTCTCTCTCTCTCTCTCTCTCTCTCTCTCTCTCTCTCTCTCTCTCTCTCTCTCTCTCTCTCTCTTTTTAATCATCTGTATCACCTGTGTTTGTGTTGGTTCTTCTTGTGTTAGTCTTGTGCTCTTCATTTTCTATTTAATCTTTTTCTTTATTTCTTCCTCTCTGTTCATATTTCTCTCTACCTGTGTATTTCCTCTTTTCTGTCATTTGTATTACCTGTGTTTGTGTCTGTTCTTATTATGTTAGTCATGTATTTTTCCTTTCTCTTTTTTCTTTTTTCTTTTTTCTTTTTTTCATATTCACCTTTTTTTTCTTTCTTGTCATTTCCGTTTCTTCCTTTTCATTTATTTTGTTTTTCTTGCATTCGCTCTTTTTTTTCTTTTCTCCCTTTTTCTTGGTTCTTTATATATTTTTTCTTCATCAATTAGTTCTCCACTTCGGCTCTTTTCGTACTGTATATATATTTGTAAATCTGTCTATCTATTCATGTCTATCTATGTATCTTTCCATCTATCTATCTATCTGCCTCGGTATTCATCAAGCCATCAGTCTGTCTACCTCACTCAGTATCCATCATTTTATATATTTATCTTTTATATTTTCCATCATAACAGTGTACATACAAATTTAAATGCAGTGATTTATAACTAGACACATAGAACATTGTAGGCCATAAATCTCTCTGTCATTCTCTATCTCTCTATTTATCTATCTGTCTGTGTATCTGTCTGTCTGTGTCTGTCTGTCTGTCTGTCTGTATATATGCCTTTTTTTTCTTCTACTTTCTCACATTTCTTCTTTTTTCCTTCTCTTTTTTCTTTCTTTGTCCTCCTTTCTTTCTCTCTCTCTCTCTCTCTCTCTCTCTCTCTCTCTCTCTCTCTCTCTCTCTCTCTCTCTCTCTCTCTCTCTCTCTCTCTCTCTCTCTCTCTCTCTCTCTCTCTCTCTCTCTCTCAGGTGTGTTGTCATGGTGATCGGTTCAGGGAAAGTAGCTTCAGGTGTATTGGACAGGTGTGTGGAGGCGATGGCAGGTGTTTCGTAGTCATGACAACTTTCTCTCTCTCTCTCTCTCTCTCTCTCTCTCTCTCTCTCTCTCTCTCTCTCTCTCTCTCTCTCTCTCTCTCTCTCTCTCTCTCTCTCTCTCTCAGACAACAAAGAGTAGTGATTGACGGATTTAACTCAGAGTGGGCGCCTGTCACTAGTGGCGTCCCTCAGGGCTCGGTTCTTGGCCCAGTGCTCTTCATTATTTACATCAACGACGTGGATGTTGGACTCAATAACCGCATTAGTAAATTTGCAGACGACACAAAGATTGGTAACTCGGTTCTCACTGACGAAGACAGGCAAAGCCTCCAAGAGGATTTGCACAAAATTTCAGCTTGGTCGGATAGATGGGAGATGCCCTTTAACGTAGACAAGTGCCAGGTCCTTCAAGTTGGAACGAGGAATAAAACGTTTGATTACGAAATGCGCGGCGTTAAACTCAAAAGCGTTCAATGCGTCAAGGACTTGGGGGTCAAAATCGCGTCAAACCTCAAATTCTCACAGCAATGCATCGATGCAGCAAATAAAGCGAACAGAATGTTGGGCTTCATTAAAAGAAACAGTTTATTTAAGAATAAAGATGTAATACTCCCGCTCTACAACAGTTTAGTCAGACCCCACTTGGAATATGCGGTACAGTTTTGGTCTCCTCACCATGCAAAGGATATTGCTAAATTAGAAGGTGTTCAGCGTCGGGCAACGAAAATTATCCCTTCCTTGCGCAACAAATCCTACGAAGAAAGGCTTTCTACCCTTAACATGTTCTCTCTTGAGAAACGTCGCCTCCGAGGAAAACTGATCGAATGTTTTAAAATACTTAATGGTTTCACGAATGTAGACAGATCAACATTGTTTATGATCGATGACACTTTGCGCACGAGGAACAATGGCGTAAAACTCAGATGTAGACAAGTAAATTCAGACTGCACCAAATTTTTCTTCACCAACGTTGTAGTGCGAGAATGGAATAAGCTCCCATCATCAGTGGTCCAGTGTAACACGATTGACTCCTTCAAAAATAAGCTCGACCGTCACTTCCTTCAACTTAATATCAACTAGAGTAGAAATGCAACGTTTTGGAGTCTTCTGATTAATGTAAAATCACTTAGGTTTAAGGACAGACCACCAAGTCTGGACCATGGGGTCTGTGTGGTCTGATTTTCTATGTAAATCTATGTAAATCTCTCTCTCTCTCTCTCTCTCTCTCTCTCTCTCTCTCTCGCTCGCTCGTTTGCTCTCTATTGCTTCTTCCATTTATAGACTCCTCCTTCACCTCCTCTCCCTTTTCTGTCCTCATTTCCCTCCTCCTCCTCCTCCTCCTCCTCCTCCTCCTCCTCCTCCTCTTCTTCTTGCACTTACTCCTCTTATGGCCTCTCAGAATTCTCTCACACCCTCGTTTCTTTTATATTGTTCCTTATTCTGCTCCCACCACCACCACCACCACCACTACCACTACCACTACCACCACCACCACCACCACTACCACCACCATCACCTCTTGTACACCACTTGCCACCTGAGTACACGTTGGTACCACAAGTGTCATCACCACTCACTTCAGCACCATTCTTTGCTTCCTGTCATCACCACATAACGTTGGTCTCTGAGTGGATAGCGTCTCGGCGCCGCGTTCAGGAGGATGCGGGTTCGCGTCTCGCCCGCCGCCGTAAGCTGGGATATTTCAGTCACCGCCGAGTGGCTACCCATATATGCTATCCTGACGACCCCCAATCAACCCGAACTTTAGTTTCTCACTCCTAAAGCTCCGGGAGTCAGCATGAGCCAAGCAAGACGGCGCCACTATAAACACTTGCCAGCGCAATATTGGGTTGGACCCGACCTTCAGGCACCACCAAGAAAGCCTACCGGTCCCATAGTGAAAAAAAAAAATCATCAACGCCATCACCATAGCTATATTTTGTTCGCATTAACCCTGCGCATAGGCCCCGCCCCTTCCCGTCGACCTGATATCTTTGGTCAGTTCACAAGCAAGTCGCGAGAGGATCCTTGTCTCATTTTCATTCTCTTATCCGTTTTTTACTTGCTTCTTTCTTGTATTGCTGGAGGTCCCTGTGTATATTTAGTAATACCTTCATTAATTTTTGTTCTAATTAAAAGTCAACATTCTACTTGTTTTTTTCCTCCTCTGCGACGCTGGTTATCTCCACCGATTTTACTCTCTCTCACACACACACACACACACACACACACGCACACACACAATTGCAGCTCTCCGTATATCATAACCGAGACCTTCACTGATTAACTCATCAACAACAAGTGGAACGTTTTACCTTCCTCGGCTTTTTTTCTGCCTCTCGTTGGCATTAATATCCTCGTTGCCCTTCTCATTATCTTTTTATCTTACTAATGATGGGATTCCCTGTGTATGTAAGTAATATCTCATTAATTGACTCATTAACTACAAGTGGAACATTCTTGTCTCTTATCTGTACTTTTATGTTTTTTTATCTCTAAAGATTTTTTTTTTTTTGCCTTGCTGGTTTAGTCTTTTGCTTTCGAATTTTATATAGACTTTTCAATATTTCTTTCATTTATTTTTCCTCAACTCTCACATCTTCAAGAAAAATGTCATGTAAAATCATTTCACGTTGGGCCTTTTCAAACCTCTCATTTTTTTCTTCTTTTTAAAGCGTACCCGACTTGCTGTATATTCCTCCTTCCCTGAGCTTTTTTTTCATTCATATTTTCTCTCTTCCTTTAGCTAATAGTCAGGGCGGCTCGTTTTTTGTTTCTCTCTCACTTTGAACTTTTTTTCAGCTTATTTTCCTCTTCATACAGATGATAGTCAAGGTGGTTTATATTTTTTTCTTTTCTTGAACTTTTTTCCCTCCTATTTTCTCTTATTTTCGTGCTTTCGTCTTTAAGTTTCTTCTTTTTTCTATTTATTAAACTGGAGTGAAGGTAGAATTTATGCTGGTGTGAAGGTAGAATTTATTAAGCTGGTGTGAAGGTAGAATTTATTAAGCTGGTGTGAAGGTAGAATTTATTAAGCTGGTGTGAAGGTAGAATTTATTAAGCTGGTGTGAAGGTAGAATTTATAAAGCTGGTGTGAAGGTAGAATTTATAAAGCTGGTGTGAAGGTAGAATTTATTAAGCTGGTGTGAAGGTAGAATTTATAAAGCTGGTGTGAAGGTAGAATTTATTAAGCTGGTGTGAAGGTAGAATTTATTAAGCTGGTGTGAAGGTAGAATTTATTAAGCTGGTGTGAAGGTAGAATTTATTAAGCTGGTGTGAAGGTAGAATTTATTAAGCTGGTGTGAAGGTAGAATTTATTAAGCTGGTGTGAAGGTAGAATTTTCCTTAATTTTCCTTACACTTAGTCAACATTTTCCTTCATATTTTTTACACTTAACGAGCACTTTTCTTAATATTCCTCACATCCAGCCAGCATTTTCCTTATACTTTTCCTTACACTACCCAAATTTTCCTTAATTTTTCTTACATTCGTATTCGTACAGCATTTTCCTTAATTTTCCTTACACTCAACAAGATTTTCCTTTATTTTCCTTACACTCAACAAGATTTTCCTTAATTTTCCTTACACTCAACCAACATTTTCCTTAATTTTCCTTACACACAACCAGCATTTTCCTTAATTTTCCTTACATTACACCATCATTTTCCTTGCTTTTCCTTACATTCATTTACATTTCTTAATTTTCCTTACATTCGTACAGCATTTTCCTTAATTTTCCTTACACTCAACAAGATTTTCCTTAATTTTCCCGACACTTGGCCAACTTTTCCTTAATTTTCCATACATTCATACAGTATTTTCCTTACTTTTCCTTACACTCAACATTTTCCTTACTTTTCCCTTCACTCAGTCAGCACTTTCCTTAATTTTCCTTACACTGCATTTTCCTCCGTTTTCTTTACACTCAGCCGCATTTTCTTTTCTCCTTCTTTTCTCTCCTCTTCTTTCCTCTCTATACAGCTTGAAGGTCTGAAGGTGTATATTTTAAGAGTACTTTTTTTAGTCTTTTTTTACACACACACAGGCACGTTTATATTTGCATGAGGACGGTACACACACACACACACACACACACACACACACACACACACACACACTCTCACACACACACACACACACACAAGTTGAAAAGGCTAAGAAATGGGGGCTTCCTCATGGCTGGGTCTTATGTCCTAGCATGTTATTCTTTCTTTGACATGTAGCAAGCAAGGTAATGAGAGAGAGAGAGAGAGAGAGAGAGAGAGAGAGAGAGAGAGAGAGAGAGAGAGAGAGAGAGAGAGAGAGACCTTGAAACACAGCAGCAGGTAAAGTTGATTAACATGTAAACGAAAGAAAATATAGACAAAGTAAAAAGTTTATCTATTAAAATAACTAAAAAAATCAAGAATAAGAAAATAACAATAAGAAAATCAAGAATAAGAAAATAAAACAATAAGAAACTAAGAAAACAATAAAAAAGAAACAAGAAAAGTAATACATTAAGTAGTAAAGTTAGAAGGAAGAAAGAAATTAAGTTGAAAAAAGAAAGAAAACATAAACGATAAAGAAATTAATATCAAGCAAGAAAGAAAATGCCTTACAAACAACAAAGAAAATAACCCAGAAATAAAGAAAATACAAGCGAGAAATAAAGAAAATAAAGCAGAAAGAAAGAAAATGAGCCAAAAATAAAGAAAATTATAAAAGAAAATGAGCCAAAAATAAAGAAAATGATAAAAGAAAATGAGCCAAAAATAAAGAAAATTATAAAAGAAAATGAGCCAAAAATATAGAAAATGATAAAAGAAAATGAGCCAAAAATAAAGAAAATTATAAAAGAAAATGAGCCAAAAATAAAGAAAATTATTAAAGAAAATGAGCCAAAAAAAAGAAAATTATTAAAGAAAATTAGCCAAAAATAAAGAAAAGGATTAAAGAAAATGAGTCAGAAATATAGAAAATAAGTCAAATAAAGAAAATGAGTTAGAAATTAAGGAAATAAGACAAGTAGAGGAAATGAAAGCCATAAATAAAGAAAATAAAACGGATATAAAGAAAATAAGTGAAATAAAGAAAGTAAGCTAGAAAATAAAGAAAATGGGCCAGAAATAAAGAAAAAAGAAAAAAAGGAAAGAGGAATAAAGAAAATAAGGCAGAGTTAAAGAAAAGGGGCCAGAAATAAAGAAAATTAAACAAAAATAAAGAAAATTAAGCAAAAATAAAGAAAAAACAAAAATAAAGAAAATAAAGCAAAAATAAAGAAAATGAACAGGAAATTAAGAAAATGAGCAAAATTAAAGAAGGGAAATAGAAAATACAAGACAATATAAAACGAGAAGAAAAAAATGGTAAAAGGAAACCAACGAGAAGTAAAGATAATAAAAGAAAACAAATGAAGAAAGATAAAAAGTAAAGATGATAAAAGGAAATGGCCGATAAGCATAGAAAATAATCCAGAAATAAATAAAATAAATAAAAATAATTAAAGAACAAAATATGCAATAAAGAAATAAGAAAAAAAGAAAAAAAGATAATAAAATATGAAATAAAGAAAATAATAAAGAAAAGTAAAAAAAAAGATAATAAAAGAAGAAATAAAGAAAATAAGAAAAATAAAGAATATAAATAAAAAAAGATAATAAAAGATAAAATAAAGAAAATAAGAAAGAAAATAAGTAAAACAATAAAAGATAAAAGATGAAAAAAGAAAACAAGAAAGAAAATAAGTAAAAAAAATAAAAGATAATAAAAGATGAAATAAGGAAAATAAGAAAAAAGAAAATAAGTTAAAAAAATAAAAGATAATGAAAGACGAAATAAGGAAAATAAGAAAAGAAGTAAAAAAATAAAATATAATACAAGATGAAATAAAGAAAAAAAGAAAAAAAAGTAAAAAAAAAGATAATAAAAGATGAAATAAAGAAAAGAAAGAAATCAAGAAAATAAGTAAAAAAATAATAAAAGATGAAATAAACGAAAATGAGAAAGAAATCAAGTAAATAAATTAAAGATACAATAATAAAAGATAAATAATAAAATGAAATAAAATAAAAATAAAAGAAAAATAAAAGAAAAGCCCCAAAACAAGAAAACAACAGCAGCCTAGCATACTCGCGTCTCGGTACAAGGTGAGAAGGAACTTATTGGCGACCTGGGAATTGAAAATGAAATGGAAACGAACTTCGACAACCGAACACCAGCAAATGGGAACTCACACACACACACACACACACACACACACACACACACACACACACACACACACACACACAGTCACATAGTTTATATGTCTCTAGTCTGTGTATCTGTCTGTGTCTGTATCTGTGTCTGTCTCTGTCTGTCTGCCTGTGTCTGTCTGTGTGTCTCTGTCTGTCAATCTCTCTCTCTCTCTCTCTCTCTCTCTCTCTCTCTTTTTTTTTCTTTTTTTATCAAGGGTATAGTACGAAGAGGAAGTGGGTTAGTGGTGAGGTACAGGTGGGGAATAGGAAAGACAGTAGGAGTGTACAGTTTTATGGTGTAGGTTCGTTAGTTGTTCTGGTGTAGTTATTGTTCATCGGGCACCTTACTTGTATACCCCCGGCGTGCTGTGTGTGTGTGTTTGGATTGTTTGTGTGTAGAGAGCTAAGCTAAGCTATGGCGTCACTTGTGTAAAGTGATGTGAGGGCGGTTGTTCTCTCTCTCTCTCTCTCTCTCTCTCTCTCTCTCTCTCTCTCTCTCTCTCTCTCTCGCTCTCTCTCTCTCTCTCTCTCTCTCTCTCTCTCTCTCTCTCTCTCTCTCTCTCTCTCTCTCTCTCTCTCTCTCTCTCTCTCTCTCTCTCTCATATCACACCTGGAGCTACTTTCGAGTCACCTGTGTCACCTGCTATGGAAGTGCACACCTGCATCCCTCTCTTCTCACCTTTGGCCTCCTTTTTTTCAATATGGAGGAAACTCAACATTAATATATTTTTAAACGCATCGGGCTTCCATTAGGGATATTTCCCAAGGCCACCGATGAGATTAACCGGGTTTTCAAGGGTTGTTTTTCCTTTCAAGACGCAGACGACGTGTAAATCTATATCACGAGAATCACAAAACAACTTCCACGTGAGACTCTTCAAAGATGCATCTCAAGCTCCCGTTACGAATATTTCCCAAGGCCACAGAAAAAATCATCCGGGTTTTCATGGGTTGTTTTCCTGCTCAAAATGCAGACGACGTGTAAATCTATCACGAGAATCACAAAATAACTTCTACGTGAGACTCTTCAAACATGCATCTCGAGCTTCCATTATCGACTGTTTTCCAAGGCCACAGAAAAGATCGTCCGAGTTGTCATGGGTTGTTTTTCCTTTCAACATGCATACGACGTGTTGAACTATCACTACGATCACAACACAGTCCAGGAAAATCCCAGCAACTTCTACGAGAGGCATAGTCCCTCCCTCACCCAGTTATTCAGTCAGCCAGTTGGTCATTCATTCTTTCCCAGGGTCAGCTAACCAGTCAATCACTCATTTATTCACCCTGTCACTCACACAGTCAGTCCCTCCCTCACTCATTCATCCAGTCAATCAATCATCTTTCCCAGTCACTCAGCCACTCCCTCTCTCCATCCGGTTCATGACTTAGAATTTCAGTTTAAGCCATAGTCAACAAGAAACATTCGGCGCGCTACAACCTGCGGCAGAAGCTAGCGGTGATCATGGGCCTCATTTCAAGCAGGCGAACTGAGGTGTCGATACTTTTAACTGATGCTCTCCTCCCTACAGCCTCCACCCCTCCTCCTCCTCCTCCTCCTCCTCCTTACAAATACGGGCTAGGTCCTGGATGTGGTTTAGTGTGATTACGCAGCTTACCTCTATCTACCTTACTTACCTTACCTTTACCTACCTTACTTTCGCACTTTACCTTTATATACCTTACTTACCCTACGCACCTTACCTTACTTACCTTACGCACCTTACCTTACTTACCTTACGCACCTTACCTTTACCTACCTTACTTTCCCTACGCACCTTACTTACCTCACCCACCTTACCTTTATCTACCTTACTTACCTTACGCACCTTACCTTTATCTACCTTACTTTCCCTACGCACCTTACTTACCTTACATACCTCACCTTTACCTATCTTACTTACCTCACCCACCATACCTTTACCTACCTTACTTACCTTACGCACCTTACTGACCTTTACCTACCTTACTTACCTTACTTACCTTTACCACCTTACCTTACGCACCTTAGTTACCTTACCTTTATTTATGCATAATATTTACCATGAACTTTTCTTTATATATGTATTTTATCCATGAAAGTTTTATATCACTTATCCGTGAGGTTTTTTTTATTTGTTTTTGTTCTTTTATTTTTTGCGCTTTTCTTTACCCTTTTGTTTTGTCCTTTTGGTTTCGATCTTTTGTGTTTTCCTTTTTTTATTTTCTTTTTTTAATCCTTTTGTTTTCGACCTTTTGTGATTTTTCCTTTTATTTGTTGTCCCCTTTGTCCCTTTTTTTGTCATTTCGTTATCTTAATTTTGTTTTTTGTCCTTTTTTGTTTTCTGCTTTTGTTTCCCCCCCCTTTTTTTTTACTCATGAAATAGACTTTAATGATTTCTCTTTCTTTTTCAGGTAAGTGTCCGTGCCTCCATACAGTGGCAGCTGTGTCGAATGCGTACCTTCACGGCCTGGTATGTAAGCGTGCTTGTGTGTGTGTGGGGGTTCTATGTTATGTGCGTTTATGTTGTTTGTTTCACGCACAGGTAAGATTTAGGGTCGGAGCACCTTTACCCTGCATAACACCTTTGTCTCAACTCCTGCCGTGGCTGTTTAATCTAAAAATACCCAATTGTTACATTATTTACCTTTTAAAAATCGGTCTTTTTTTTACAACAAAAGAGACAGCACAAGGGCACAACAAAAGGAAACAACAATAAAAAAAGCCCGCTACTCGCTGCTCCTGTAAAGAATCCGAAGAGGTGGCCGAAGGAGCAGTCAATTACGTGTTAAACGGTGTAACTTTTCATTAATTAAGATGTAAATTTTTTTGACGCTTTACTAAACATGGGAAATACAAACGGTTATAGATAAACAAGTACAAACCCTTAAGGTGTGATAATGGTACGTGGGACTTCAAGAGGAGAAAAATAACTCATAAATAGTTTACCTTCAGCGGTAAAATAGAGTGAAGTGTGTGTGTGTGTGTGTGTGTGTGTGTGTGTGTGTGTGTGTGTGTGTGTGTGTGTGTGTGTGTGTGTGTGTGTTCTAATTTTGGTTCCTTGAGACGCTTTGTTATATATTTTTTTTCCGGTTTTATATAGTAGCTATACTTATTTATATATTCACTGTTTTATTTATTTGTTATGCTTTTTTAATTGTGCATCTTGTAAATTGTTAAGTACATTATGCTCACATTTAATGAGTCTTTACTTTTTACTCATTTTTCATCGCTATTTAGTTGTGTATTTGGGGATATTTGTTGCCCCGCCTGTCTGTCCCATCACTCCTATTGTCATCTGTATTACTCCTCTTTCTCCTTCTCTCTCATCGCTTTTACTTTCGCTTTTTCTCTCTTTGCGTCTCAGGTGTTTGAGGGATACTGGATAGGCGGCTTATAGGGCCAGTTTCACAGTTCCCCATGATGGGTTAGTAAGCTCCCAAACCAATACCAGAAGCTTCGAAATTTCCTTGTATAGTGTGGAGTCGTCTTTTATCTTTTTTTAGTATGAGAATTGTGTCGAGGGCTTATTTTTTTTTTTTTTTGCTAGTTTAGTTTTTTTTTCTTTTTGTCCCTTTCATGTTTTTCCTTTTTTATGTCTTTTTGTTAACTCCTTTTTATTAAGTTGCATGATCTTTGTTTTTGTCCTTTTCTGTTATTTTGTGTCCATTTTTTTCGCCTTTAATTTTTTTCCTTTCTTTGTCCTTTTGTTATCTTCCTTTTGTTATCTTCCTTTTGTTTTTTGTTCTTTTTTTGTCCTTTTCTGTTATTTTGTGTCCATTTGTTCTCGCCTTTTAATTTTTTCCTTTTGTTTTTGTCCTTTTGTTATCTTCCTTTTGTTTTTTGTTCTTTGGTTCTATTATGTTATTTTTGTTATTTTGTCTTCGTTCTTTTTTTGTCCTTTTATTTTGCGTTTTGTTATTTTCATTTTGTTTTCGTCCTTTTGTTTTTGTTCTTTTTTTTTTGTTCTTTTCTTTGTCATCTTGTTGTCTTATTGTTTTTTCCTTTGTTTTCGTCATTTTATGTTTGTTTTTTTCTTTTCGTCCATTTCTTTCTTTTTTTGTCTTATTTTTCATATTTTGCCTTTTTGCTTTCGTCCTTTGCCTTCCTCCTTTGACCTAAACTATATATACCAAACAGAGGCAGAACACACACACACACACACACACACACACACACACACACACACACACACACACACTTTTTCTTCTTATTATTACTTTTTTTTACTCTTCCTTCTTTCCTTCAATAATTTCTTCTCCCTTCCCTTCTCTTTCCTCTTTCATCTCTATTCTAACTCTGTACACACACACACACACACACACACACACACACACACACACACACACACACACACACACACACACTAAAGCTCAACACGGTAACTGAAGATTGCAACGGAACAAAAAGAGAAAGATAACAAAATAACAAACACAAAAGGATAAAGAAAAAAAGAAAAGAACAATAAATAAAAAGGGAGAAATACAAATGAAGCAAAATAAAAAGAGAAAACAAGGAACATACACCACTCTTCTATGCTCTCTTTTATTAACGTTATTATTCTCCATTATTTTCTTCTGGAGCTGCTTCCTTTACTGTAAAAAGATAAATAAAATAGACAAAAACAAGAGGTAATAAAAGACGAATTAACACAAACACACACGCGCCCCGGATGGCATGGCGGGCCGGGCAGGTGAGTGGCGCGGATTAGTGAACAATACCGGCGGGAAGCTAAATTAAATGCACCTGACATCCCCGCGCGCCTGGATGAGCGCGCGGACAGGTCGTTGTGTGCCGGTGTTTGTTGAGTCAAAGCGGCGGAAGATTACCTGGCCGCTGTTTACCGACCCTACGCACCTTACTTACCTTACTCACCTTACTTACCGTACTTACCTTTACCTGCAATACTTACCTTACTTACCTTACCTTTATCTGCTTTACTTACCCTACGCACCTTACTTACTTACTTACCTTAATCACCTTACTTACCTTTACCTGCAATACTTACCCTACTTACCTTACCTTTATCTGCCTTACTTACCCTACGCACCTTACTTACCTTACTCACTTTAATCACCTTACTTACCTTTTACTTTATTTTACCTTACCTTTATCTGCCTTACTTACCCTACGCACCTTACTTACCTTACTCACTTTAATCACCTTACTTACCTTTACCTGCAATACTTACCTTACTTACCTTACCTTTATCTGCTTTACTTACCCTACGCACCTTACTTACTTACTCACCTTAATCACCTTACCTTTACCTGCAATACTTACCTTACTTACCTTACCTTTATCTGCCTTACTTACCCTACGCACCTTACTTACTTACTTACCTTAATCACCTTACTTACCTTTACCTGCAATACTTACCTTACTTACCTTACCTTTATCTGCCTTACTTACCCTACGCACCTTACTTACCTTAGGCACCATACTTGCCTTTATCTACCTTATTTATCCTACGCACCTTATCTACCTTACTCACCTTACGCACTTTTACCTACCTTACTTACCTACTTACTTACCTTACCCTTACCTGCCTTACTTACCTTACTTACCATACTTACCTTACTCACTTTATTTACCTTACGCTTACCTTTACATAAGAGCATAAGAACGTAAGGAGTCTGCAAGAGGTCGGTTGGCGTATACAAGGCAGCTCCTGTACACTCAACCCCACCTTACCTCACCATCCATGGCTTTATCTAACCTCTTCTTGAATGTATCTATGGTATTGGCACCCACAACATGGCTCCCAAACCTGTTCCAATCGTCCACCACTCTATTTGTGAACCAATTCTTGCGCCTATGTCTTTGCTGAATCTGAATTTGTCTAACTAACCTACCTTACTTACCCTACGCACCTTACCTTTGCCAACCTTACATACCTTTATTTACCTACCTTACTTACCCTACGCACCTTACCTTTGCCAACCTTACATACCTTTATTTACCTACCTTACTTACCCTACGCGCCTTACCTTTGCCAACCTTACATACCTTTACTTACCTACCTTACTTACCCTACACACCTTACCTTTGCCAACCTTACATACCTTTATTTACCTACCTTACGCACCTTAGCACCGTACTTACCCTTTCCGACCTTACTTACCTACTTAAATTACTTACCTTACGCATCTTACTTACCTTTACCTAATTTACTTAACTTATTTACCTTACGCACCTGTGTTACCTTTACTCACTTTACTTACCTACTTACCTCACTTAGCTTACCTTACTTACCTTACTTTCCTTACTTACCTTATTACCTACCTTACTTACTTTTACCTACCTAACTTACCTTACTTTCCTTACTTACCTTATCATTATCTACCTTACTTACCATTACCTACCTAACTTACCTTACTTACCTTACACACTTTCCTTTCCTTTACCTGCCTTACTTGTCAACTTACCTTACCCTACGCACCTTACTTACCTTACGCACTTTACTTACAGCTACTTACCTTACCTCACGCACCTTAACTTTACCTACCATACTTACCTACTTACCTCACTTACTTTACGCAGTTATTTACCTGTTTCCTGTGTTGTAAGTTACCTGTGAAATGAGCGGGACAAAAAATACGTTAATATAGAAAGGAAAGTTTAGAAAGAGGAGGAAGAGGTGGAGGGAATCATTAGCAAGAGTGAGAGAAGGAGAAACACAAGAAGTCATGGAGGAGAAGGAGGACGAGGAGGAGAAGGGGGAGAAGGAGGAGAAGGAGGAGGAGGAGGAAATAAAATAAAAACGTGCGAATGTGCCCTTGACCTTCAAAGTTAAAATAAGAAAAAAATGATTGGACGAAAACGAAGTAATGAAAAATGGAAAAAGGACAAAAACAAAAGGACCGTAACAAAAGACACCTGTGATTACCTTGACTTACCTGTTCAGTCGTCGTCATCCACCTTTGTACCTACCTTCACTTTCCCTTTCATTTACCGCCTATCTATTATTCATTTGCGCTCTCTCTCTCTCTCTCTCTCTCTCTCTCTCTCTCTCTCTCTCTCTCTCTCTCTCTCTCTCTCTCTCTCTCTCTCTCTCTCTCTCTCTCTCTCTCTCTCTCTCTCCATCCCAAAAGTAATATGTTCGTTTGTGTGTGTGTGTGTGTGTGTGTGTGTGTGTGTCAACTGCGTACCATGCATGCTACGTGGATAATCAAATTGATGGAGAAGTAAGTGGAAGAGGAGGAGGAGGAGGAGGAGGAGGAGGAGGAGGAGGAGGAGGAGGAGGAGGAGGAGGAGATGATGTTTTTGTTAATGCAGAATAGAAAGTTAAAGGGAAGAGCAGGAAGAGGTGAAATTAAGAAGAGATGAGGAAAACAGAACACAAAGAAGCGTGGAGGAAGAGGAGGAGGAGGAGGAGGAAAGAAAAAAAACACGTGAAAATGAACCCTTGAGCTTGAAAGTTAAAACGAAGAATCAAAGGATAAAAGAAACAATGAAAAAATGAAAAACACAGAAATTAAAGAAAAAATAGAGAAAAGGAAGAGAGCGAAGAAGTTGTTAAAGAAGAAGAAGAAGGAGAATTATGAAAGAGTTAAAAAAGAAAAAAAAACTGAAAAGAAAGTGGAAAAAAAATGGAGCACGTAAAAGGAATAAATTATGCAGAAGGAGGAGGAGGAGGAGGAGGAGGAGGAGGAGGAGGAGGAGGAGGAGGAGGAGAGCATGTTACAAGGGTGCTGCATACCTCACCACCATCACCGCCACCACCTCCACCATCTTCATCACCATCACTACTACTACTACTACTACTACTACTACTACTACTACTACTACTACTGCTACTACTACTACTACTACTACTACCATACTTATCCCGCTATACACATTCACATAGTAGTTTCTCCCTTTTTTTCCTTTCATCACTCCTCCTCCTCCTCCTCCTCCTCCTCCTCCTCCTCCTCTCGAGACCTCTTCTGTTTTTTATCATCTTTGTTATGGAGTTTTCACAGACAAGAGTATTCTCAATAGGCGTACACATACCCCCTCCTCCTCCTCCTCCTCCTCCTCCTCCTCCTCCTCCTGCTCACCTTGTACTCACCTCCATAACCTCGTCCTCCTTACCTTTACCTGGCTGCTCACCTCTTCAGTTTCACTCCTTGCTTTCCCTTTTTTTCCCTCCTGTTTTTTTCATGTGTTTATTTTTGTTTTCCTTCTTATTTTTTCCCCCTCGTGTAAGTCTTCTTTGTCTTGCTGTTTTGTACTCATTCTAATACTGTTTTATTTTGTTTTCATTATTGTTTCTGTCTTAGTTTTTGTTCATTCTTATACCATTACAACAACAACTACTACTACTACTACTACTACTACTACTACTACTACTACTACTACTACTACTACCACCACCACCACCACCTCCATCATCTGTCTTTCACTTTACACATGTGGTCTTTTTTATGCCCACTTGGAATGCCGCACCTGTGATTGCCTGTTTAATTATGCATACGTATATATTAAAGGGATTACACACACACACACACACACACACACACACACACACACACACACACACACACACACACACACACACACACACACACACACACACATCAATTGGAATGAATGCAAAGAGTGGCAGCAAAAAAAGAGACAAAGAGAGAGAGAGAGAGAGAGAGAGAGAGAGAGAGAGAGAGAGAGAGAGAGAGAGAGAACTTATCATGTTATTCAAACTTCCAAAGGGTCACTAGCATATTATTATTATTATTATTATTATTATTATTATTATTATTATTATTATTATTATTATTATTATTATTATTATTATTATTATTATTATTATTATTATTATCATTAATGGAAGAACAACTGGACATGAACATACTGAGTAAAACAAGATATAGAAAGGATGTAAAGAATCATTGCTTGGAAGTTAGTCTTGACCGATAGAGTTAAAGACACCCAATAGTTTAAAGCTATATTAGACAAAAGCAGATATATGGAGAACACAACAGAAGCTTAAACACACACACACACACACACACACACACACACACACACACACACACACACACACACACACACACACACACACACACACAGATGCGCAGATTCGTTGATTGTACGTGTGTTTGTGTGTGTGTGTGTGTGTGTGTGTGTGTGTGTGTGTGTGTGTGTGTGTGTGTGTGTGTGTTTACCGAATTTGTATGCGAGTATTTTTCGATATTTTTTTCCCTCTTTGCTTTCATTATTTTGTTTTCCATGTTTTCCGTTTTATCCTTGCTTTACGATTTTTTTTGGGGGGGGGAGTTTCCTCGATTTTTATATTTCGTTTTTTTTACGTTATTTTTTCAGTTGTACGTCAAATAAACACGCGCCGCTTTATTGACCTTTAGTGTTTTTATTTTAATCAGAATGTATAATCCGATTTACCTTAATTAATAACATGAAGAGAGAGAGAGAGAGAGAGAGAGAGAGAGAGAGAGAGAGAGAGAGAGAGAGAGAGAGAGAGAGAGAGAGAGAGAACAAACAACTCATGAAATTAGTCGCATAAAACATCTTCATTTGTTTTTATTCCTTGTACGTGACCGTCTTTACGTGCGTGTGTGTGTGTGTGTGTGTGTGTGTGTGTGTGTGTGTGTGTGTGTGTGTGTGTTAGAGCCCCAGTATCATTCCACAAAACCATTACAGTCACATATATATTCAATAACAACTTGCTTCCCAACTCCACAATCACCTCAAGACCTTCACAATCTCTCATCCTATAATCACTTCACACGCAGCATCACCACAGACCTCACTAACAATCCACAGAACCATTACAATTACGCACACAATCTCTTTACCTCCTCCTCCTCCTCCTCCTCCTCGTCGTCGTTCTCGTCCTCCTCCTCCTCTTCCTCCTTCTCCTCCTCCTCCTCCACTACAATCACACATTCTCCAATCACATCTACAATCACTGGCCTTGCACCTTAGCCTCAGTTTACATTTTTTAACGTGACAGTCACAATCATTTCTCAGTTTACAGTTTTATAATCATTCAAAATTTCACGTCACAATCACTTAACTTTTCACGACGTCTTCATTTGGCAATTTACAATACAATGACACAATTATTTAACACTTATATACTTCACAATTCACAATCGTTTAACGTTTTTTTAATTAATAGCACAAGACAGTCACACACACACACACACACACACACACACACACACACACACACACACACACACTACAATCACCTTACACAATCCTCTCTCATAACAACTTCGCCACGCCACAATCCATCATCTCGGACACTCATTTCACTTATAGCCAGAAACGCCAATCCCCATCAATCACTTAGCCGCCCCTTCTGTCCGTGGGCCTGTCAGAAGAGAGGGAAATCATAAACACCAGAATCTTGATGTATATCCACGATTCTCTTTTGTTTTTCAAGACGGTAATTGTTTTTCTCTTTTGTTTATACTTGTTTTTTATGATTTTAGTTGTTGAAAAGTGAGACATGTAAGTTTAGAGAAAGGAAAGAATGATAAACAGGAGAAATGCAACTCTTGGAAGGAAGGAAGGAGACAAAGGAAGGAAAAGGAAAGAAATAGGGAAGAAAGCAATTGAATGAAAATGACATGTAAGTTTATACAAAGGAAAGAATGATAAACAGTAGAAATAGTGACTTTTGGAAGGAAGAAAGAATGAAAGAAAAGGAAGGAAGGAAATAAATAAAAGAGAGTAAAAGGTATTTGAACAGATGAAACTGAGAAATTGCGACTCTTGGAAGAAAGAAAAATAGGAAAAAAAACAAAGGAAGGAAAAGGAAAAAAATATGTAAAAGGTAGATAAAAACTGAAGGAAATAATGACAAAAGAAAAAGATGAATTTAGGGAAAGGAATAAATGATAAAAAGGAAAAATTGCGACAACTGGGAAGAAGAAAAAAGAAAGGGAAGGAAACGGAAAGAAATAAGGTAGAAAGCAACTACATAAGAATGAGATGTAAATTTAGAGAAAGGAATGAATAATAAACAGGAAGAGAGAGGGAAAGAAAAGAAGGAAAAGAAAAATAAGAGTAGAAGGCAAATTGAAAAAAATGAAGCGGAGAGATTGCAACTTTTGGAAGGAAAAAAAGGAAAGAAAAAACAAAGGAGGGAAAAATAAAAAAAAATAGAGTAGAAAACAAATAAACATGAAAGCAAATAAAGACAAATCAACACAAAGAAGGCAAAAAAAAAAAAAAATGATACAGAAACAAATGAAAAAAAAATATAGATAAAAAAAGATAAAATGCTCCTCCTCTAAGATATACATGTAGTTACTTATTGTTACTTATATCGCGTTGAAGGAGTTTGCGGGAATTTTTGTGGCCGGAGGAGCAGAGGAGCCACAGATGAGAGTTTATAGAATGCAATAACAAGGTTGAGGAGGAAATTGTGTGTTTTTGTTGTTCCCTCGTGTTAAAGAAGTTATAAAAGAAAGGAAATTGACTGCAGGAGGAGGAGGAGGAGGAGGAGGAGGAGGAGGAGGAGGAGGGAGGTGGAAGTCGAGAAAACGGAAAGGGAAGATGAGGAAGAGGAGGAAGAGGAGGAGGAGGAGGAGGTAGAGGAAAACGGAGTAGGAGAAACGAGTAAAGGAAAATGTGTATGAAAGGGAAGAGAAGTAGGAAGAAAAGGAAGAAAAAAAGAAGAGGAAGAGAAAGATATGAAGAAAGAAGAGGTGGAGGAACAAGAACAGGAGGAGGAGGAGGATGATCAAAAAGAGGTAGAAAGAGAAAGAAAATAAAAAATAAAAGGAGGAGAAGGAGGAGAAATCGGGGTAGTAGTAGTAGTAGTAGTAGTAGTAGTAGTAGTAGTAGTAGTAGTGGTAGTAGTTGTAGGAGGAGCAGGAGGAGGAGGAGGAGGAACATGACGGAAAAACAAGGGGATTCAATATGGCAGTCTCTCTCTCTCTCTCTCTCTCTCTCTCTCTCTCTCTCTCTCTCTCTGTGTGTGGTTGGTGAGGCTTACTTTAGTCTTGTTTTTCTTTTTATCTATTTTTTTGTTTTGTTTTTCTTCTGTTCATAGTTGTTGCACTTTCTTAGCGACGACAATAATAATGATGATAATAATAATAATAATAATAATAATAATAATAAGAATAATAATAATAATGATAATAGGAGACAACCAAAAACATGAAAGATCCACGTGAAGCGAAAGTAAAAAACCCTTAAAAAAAACAAAAGCTGATGTCACCTAATGACCGCTCCTCCTCCTCCTCCTCCTCTTCCGGGTTTTCTGAAGTTGGAAAGGAAGTGAGGGGAGAGAGAGAGAGAGAGGAGAGAGAGAGAGAGAGAGAGAGAGAGAGAGAGAGAGAGAGAGAGAGAGAGAGAGAGAGAGGGGGGGGAGAAGCGGACGTGCCAGAATGGAGGAAAATAGGAGTGCTAAGAAAGAGAAACAGGACACAGAGAAGGAGGAGGAGGAGAAGGAGGAGGAGGAGGAGGAGGAGGAGGAGGAGGAGGAGGAGGAGAAGGAGGAGGAGGAGGAGGAAATAGATAGTATGAATTCAGTGGACGGGTACATGTTCTTTTCTTGAGAGAGAGAGAGAGAGAGAGAGAGAGAGAGAGAGAGAGAGAGAGAGAGAGAGAGAGAGAGAGAGAGATTACATAGATAACCAGACCACACAGGCCCTAAGGCCCAAACTAGGTGGTCTGTCCTAAACCTAAGTGACAGTTGTTATGCGGCCACCATGACGTTGAAACTGACCTAGTGAACATTTAGATGGAGGAGATAGCGGTCAAGATTATTCTTAAACGATGCAATCGAGTTACACTGCACCACTGATGGTGGTAATCTGTTCCAATCTCGAACGACAGCATTAGTGAAGAAGAATTTTGTGCAATCTGAATGAACTTGTCTACATTTGAGTTTAGCGCCATTATTTCTCGTTCGCGTCTAATCATCCATCACAAACAGCTTGGTCGGATCCACGTTGGTAAAATCGTTAAGTATTTTAAAGCACTCGATCAGTTTTCCTCTGAGGCGGCGTTTTTGAAGAGAAAACAGGTTCAGATGTGACAGCCTTTCCTCGTAGAGTTTGTTTCGTAATGAAGGAATCATCTTGGTTGCTCTACGCTGAACACCTTCTAATTTAGCAATGTCTTTCGCATGGTGGGGAGACCGAAGCTGCACGGCATACTCCAAATGAGGTCTGACGAAACTATTATACAAAGGTAGTATAACATCTTTATTCTTGAATGAAAAATTTCTCTTAATCAAACCCATCATCCTGTTTGCTTTTTTAACGGACTCGTTGCACTGCTGGGAAAACTTGAGGTTAGACGCGACTGTGACGCCAAGATCTTTGACCGAGTGAACGCCATTAACTTTTTACGCCGCACATTTCATAGTCCTTTATATTTCTAGATCCAACCTGCAGAATCTGGCACTTGTTTACATTGAAAGGCATTTCCCATTTTACTGACCAATCTGATATTTTACGCAAAGTAGAGAGTAGTAGTAGTAGTAGTAGTAGTAGAAGTAGTAGTAGTAGCAGTAGTATAGTGAATCCACGAGGAACTGGCGGATTGGGGGGTTTCTGCGGGGGTCTCTCCTCCCGTACCACGCTGCCACATCTCTTGTCTCCATTGTGGGATTAGAGTCAGAGTTCTCTCTCTCTCTCTCTCTCTTCTCTTCTCCTCCTCCTCTCCTCTCTCTCTCTCTCTCTCTCTCTCTCTCTCTCTCTCTCTCTCTCTCTCTCTCTCTCTCTCTCTCTCTCTCTCTTCTTCGGGGACGAGAATACAGGCTGTCTTGGTGACCTGTTCGTCATGCACTCATGATCCAGTTTGGCGCAGACTCTTTCAATAGTTCTTTCACTAACATTAGTGGCTCTTGCTGTTCTTGCAGTCACTCTTGTGAGTGGTATGGTAACTCCTCTGTTGTTTTTTTCGTCTAAAAAGTACTTGTTTACATTGTAAATGAGTTATTTCTCGCGGCTGTGCAGCCAACGACGTGGAGAGGCAGGGA
Source organism: Eriocheir sinensis (assembly GCF_024679095.1). Taxonomy (NCBI): domain Eukaryota; kingdom Metazoa; phylum Arthropoda; class Malacostraca; order Decapoda; family Varunidae; genus Eriocheir; species Eriocheir sinensis. Next base: position 6,236,731 of record NC_066550.1, on the reverse strand, counting down.
GAGGGAGGGAGGGGAGAGGCAGAGGCGGGAGCGGGCCACCCATGGGCCCACCTGCTGACCCTTCCATGACCTTGAGAGAAGTGACCTGGGCTCTGGATGTGTAGAATGACAACGTTGGAATACAACACTGTCAAGTGTCGTGGTATTTATACAAAATATTTGTTATTATCTTAAAAACGAAACAATCTCAACGCTATATGACCTTATTGGATTATCCAATTATTTAATTAAATTCATTTAAAGGTAGTAAATAGCTGACATATGAGAGGAAGCGAGAAGTGTTGAGTGTGTGGGGCAAGGTGCGGTGCGGGGCTGACCTTGGGCTGACCCGCACCTCTCACCCCCCAATCCGCCAGTTCCTCCTGGATTGACTATAGTAGAAGTAGTAGTAGTAGTAGTAGTAGTATATTACTGTTATTGTTTTGTTTGTGGTTCATATTCATCTTTTTTTATATATTACTTTCTTTTTCTTCTCCCTTTTCCTCTTTTTCTACTTCATTCTCATTCATTCTTCTCCTTTTTCTCTTCTCCTTGTTCCTCTTTTTCTACTTCATTCTCCTTCATTCTTCTCCTTTTTTTCTTCTCCTTGTTCCTCTTTTTCTACTTCATTCTCATTCATTCTTCTCCTTTTTTTCTTCTCCTTGTTCCTCTTTTTCTACTTCATTCTCCTTCATTCTTCTCCTTTTTCTCTTCTCCTTGTTCCTCTTTTTCTACTTCATTCTCATTCATTCTTCTCCTTTTTTCTTATCCTTGTTCCTCTTTTTCTACTTCATTTTCATTCATTCTTCTCCTTTTTTCTTCTTCTCCATTTTCCTCTTTTTCTACTTCATTCTCCTTCATTCTTCTCCTTTTTTTCTTCTCCTTGTTCTTCTTTTTCTACTTCATTCTCATTCATTCTTCTCCTTTTTTCTTCTTCATTTCCTCCTTTTCTATTTCATTCTCATTCATTCTTCTCCTTTTTTCTTCTTATTCTGCCTAATAATCGTCGTGGCTTGTCTTATTCTTTCTTCCAGGCCTATTGAATTTTTTTTTACTTTATTACGTTTCTTTTCTTCATAACGCGTAAATAATTAGACATAAATAAGAGTGTGGAGTGATATTAAAACCTTTTCTGACTTTATATCTTAGATTCTCTCTCTCTCTCTCTCTCTCTCTCTCTCTCTCTCTCTCTCTCTCTCTCTCTCTCTCTCTCTCTCTCTCTCTCTTATTTTCTATTATTATTTTTCTCTCTTCTTTTCTTCTCTTTTCTTCTTTCTCTCTCTCTCTCTCTCTCTCTCTCTCTAATAGGCCGTTCCATTGTCTCTAATGAGTTAACTTTGGGTCCGTTTCAGTTTGTGTTTCAATTAGTTGAGAATTTTTATTCAATCATTGTTTGCCTTGACTTGACTCCGTGACGCTTTAGGAAAGGGATCGGTTTGTGCCATTGTGTTTGTCAGGTATTGGTGTTTCTTGGTAGTGATAGTAGTAGTAGTAGTAGTAGTAGTAGTAGTCGTTGTCGTAGTAGATGTAGCAGTAGTAGTAGTAGTAGTAGTAGTAGTAGTAGTAGTCTTTGTCGTAGTAGATGTAGCAGTAGTAGTAGTAGTAGTAGTAGTAGTCTTTTTCGTAGTAGATGTAGCAGTAGTAGTAGTAGTAGTAGTAGTAGTAGTAGTAGTAGTAGTAGTAGAAGCAGTAGTAGTGGGATTATTCATTATTTGTATTGTTGTTTTTGTTGTTGTTCATCTTTTCTTGTTCTTGTTCTTGTCCTTGTTTTTTCTTCTTCTCTTTCTTCTTCTTCTTCTCCTTCTTCTTCTTCATTTTCTTCTTCGTAATAGTATAGTAATAGTAGTAGTAGTAGTAACAATAATCAGTATAATTAGCATCAACTAAAAAAAAGAACATTAATTTCATCTCGTTCGTAACGGGAAAAAATAATTAATGCATATTTTTTTGTGTGTGCGAAGGAAGAAAGTAATACTATAAGAAAATTTCGCCGGCGTTAGAATGTCTGATGGTTATAAAAGTTCCTAGTCGGTTGAGGAGAGAGGAGTGTAAAGTTTGTATTGCCCAGTAGAGAGAGAGAGAGAGAGAGAGAGAGAGAGAGAGAGAGAGAGAGAGAGAGAGAGAGAGAGAGAGAGAGAGAGATGGTTGTGAAAGGGGATTAAAATCAGGGATGGGGTGAATACAAGTACTGTGTATTCGAATACGAGTACGAACACCTCATATTTATACGAATACGAATACACTGAAATACTGATAATTCGAATACAAATACGAATACTTCACGAGGGTATTCGTGAATGCATTCATGAATACTTTTCGTTGAAAATAACTTTTTCATGTAGGTAGCTCGGCAATGAGCCTAATATGGTACTAAAGTTATTCAATAGTAAAATGACGTCATAAACTTATAACTGATGCCAGTATTCTGTACATGTTTGTCACACCTAGACATATTTGTTTTCCAAAAATTTCAAGTACATATCTAAGCTGTGCTGAAAGAAACACAACAAAATACCTGTAATATCCAGGGAATCCAGGGGGGGGGGGGAGGGGGGGGGCAACAAAATAGAGAATAAATCCAACAATGAACCTGGATTCCTGGAGTAACACACCCCCTACCATTGGCAAGAGGCAACCGAGGGCCGCCGCCCGACAGCGGCCAGACCCAACAGTCACAGCGGCCACGCTAGTGAACCTGTATCATACACGTCGGACAAACAGGAACGAAGATTTGTAACTTGGAAGGAACAATAACTATTATTTCTGATGATGGATTTAAGATTATTCGGCATATTATTCGAAGAATACGAATACTTTTCCCAAGTATTCGAATACGAATGGGAATACTTTGATGATGTCAGATAACAAATATTCGAATACGAATACCGAATACGAATACCGAATACGAATACCCCATCCCTGACTAAAGTGAAGGAAAAGTTGGAAATGCAGTGAAATCATCGAAACAGGAAGGAAAAAAACATGAATATAACCAGAGAGAGAGAGAGAGAGAGGGGAAATCAAATCCACATGTGTTAACTTCTCTCAATTTCCTCCATCCATAGTAATTTCCTCCCTTTCCCTTAACCCTTTCCTCCCTTCTTCCCTCCCTCCTTCCCTCCCTCCCTTCCTTCCTTCCTTCCTCCCCTCACCCTCTCTATTCCTTCATCTCGTCCTCCTTCTTTGCGTCCAGTTTCTTCCTCCTCCTTTCCTTCTTTATTTTCTTTCCTCTTCTATCTTCCTTGTTTCCCTTTCCCTTCTTTTTCTTTGACCCTTTCTTCCATTCCAGTATTCTCTTTTTTTGTCCTCCCCTATTCTCCCTTCAATCCCTTACCCATCTTCCTCCTTCCTTTTCTTTTCTCTCCCTTTCTCCTTTTTTTCCAGTCTTTATTTCTTTTTCTTCCCTTACCTTCATTTCCCCACCTTTCCCTGCCCTTCCCTTTGCTCCCCTTCGCTACCCTTCCCTTCCCTTTCCTTCCCTTCTCTTTCCTTCCCTTCCCTTCCCTTCCCTTCCCTTCCGTTTGCATCCCTTCCATTTCCTTCCTCTCCTTTCCCTTTGCTTCCTTTACCTTCCTATCCCTTTCCATTCCTTCCTTTCTCATCCCTTCCCTTTCCTTCTCTTCTCTTCTATTCCCTTCCCTTCCTTTCCGCTCCTTTCCCTTCGCTTCCCTTTCCTTAACTTTACTTCCCTTGCCTTTCCATCCTTTTGCTTCCCATTCCTTCACTTCCCTTCTCTTATTATCCCTTCCCATCCCTTCTTTTCTCTTCTCTTCTCTTCCTTTCCCTTCCTTTATAACTTTCTCCCGGCAGTGAGGTGAGAGAATCCGATATTTGTTTTCCTTTCCAATCTTTTGTTTTGTTCTTTCATAGATTTAAAGTCGAGTTTTTTTTCCCGGTTATTTTTAAAAGGAAGCAACGACGGCTGTTTTTTAAAGGGACGGGCACGTGTTAGCTCTTATGTTTGTTTTGATGTTTATTTTGAGGCTCGAGGTTTTATTTTTATGTGTGTGTGTGTGTGTGTGTGTGTGTGTGTGTGTGTGTGTGTGTGTGTGTGTGTGTGTGTGTGCTTTGGCTTTTATTGTCTTTTATTTTTCATTGTCTGCGTTTCATTCTTGTTCTCTCTTGTTTTATTTATTTTTTATTGCACTGATATTTTGTTCCTCTCCTCTCCTCTCCTCTCTCTCTCTCTCTCTCTCTCTCTCTCTCTCTCTCTCCGAAAGTATTAAACTTTATCATGAAGTCATGGGACAAGTAACAAGACTATTATGTCAGGCAAAGCATAAGTATGAAGAAAATATTGCTGCCAACTGTAAAACTAATCCGAAGTCCTTTTCAATTACATTAACAACAAATAGGAGATCAGAACTGGGATTGGACCTTTAATTGGCATCGACGGTGATTTAGTAACTGAAATCCTTGGCATTGCGAATTTGATGCAGATATTTTCCTCGCTATTCAGCACTGATGGTCTTCCGCCGCTACCTAGGGATGGAATGAGTGCCAGAGTTGTGTATTCGAATACGAATACTTCCAATTCCAACGAATACGAATACGAATTCGAATACATTGATATGGAATTAATTCGAATACAAATACGAACCTACTTTTTGAAAGTATTCATGAATACATTCATGATTACTTTTCATTGAAAAATACCCTCGTGACGTAACTGGGTATTGCACTGTTTTAAAGTTATGCAAAAGTAAAATGAGCTCATAAACCTGTACTATACACGACAATTATATGTCCCCCCAGGAGGCTGGCGTTGTAAGGAACAACGGCTGTTATTTGGCATAATTCGCAGAATACAAATACTTTTTCCTTGTATTCAAATACGAATGAAAAGTCTTTGATTCCATCAATATCTATTTATGATCGATGACACGTTTCGAATGAAGGATAGTGGCAGAAAACAAATAAACAAATAAATGTAAACAAAATGTTAACAAAACGTAAACAAATAAACGTAAACAAATACATTCAGACTGCACCAAATATTTCCTCACCATCGTTGTTGTGCGACAACGGAATAAGCTCCCGCCTTCAGTGGTCCAGTGCAGTGCGACTGACTCCTTAAAAAAAAAAAAAAAAAAAAAAAAACGATCGACACTTCCTTCAACTCAATATTTACTTAGGTCGAAACGCAAAATTTTGGTGCCATTTTATTAATATAATTTCACTCAGGCTTAAGGACAGACCACCTAACCTCGACCATCGGGTCTGTGTGGTGTGAACATCTATGTAAATTCTCTCTCTCTCTCTCTCTCTCTCTCTCTCTCTCTCTCTCTCTCGTATAGTCTGAGATATGTAGGAATGCTCCTTTTTTATCTCGCTTTCTCTGTGTGGAAAGCTTTTCTCATTTCTTCTTTTTCTTCTTCTTTATGTCTTTCTTTTCCGTCTTCTTTCTTTTTCTTCTACGTCTCGTGTTGAAGGTTACTAATTTACATCTCAACGAAGTATTTATTATTATTATTATTTTTATTATTATTATTATTATTATTATTATTATTATTATTATTAGTAGTAGTAGTAGTAGTAGTAGTAGTAGTAGTAGTAGTAGTAGTTGTAGTAGTAGTAGTAGTAGTAGTACATTATTTTTACTCTTACCCCCACCCCCACCACCACCACCACCACCTCTTCCCCTCCTCCTCCTCCTCCTCCGTGCTAGACATGCGGGTTACTCACTTTGCCTGTCTGTCTGTCTAGCCCGTATGCTCCTGTCAGTCTGTTTAATTATTCGTTTTCATTTTAATAATACCACCACCACCACCACCACCACCACCACCACCACCACCGCTATCACCACCACAACCACCATCACCACCACTATCACCACCACCACCACCACCGCCACCGCTATCACCACCACCACCACCACCACCACCGCTATCACCACCACTGCTTGTTCCTCTTATCACCACATTCTTATCATTATTCGTGTTCTCTGTTCCCTTTGTTTCTTGCTTATTGGTAGTCGTATTTTTTTATTTGTCTTCTTTTTCTTCCTATTATTATTATTATTATTATTATTATTATTATTATTATTATTATTATTATTATTATTATTATTATTATTATTATTATCATTATTATTATTATTATTATTGTTATTATTATTATGTTCTTATTATGGTTATTATGGAGCGAAGGAGCTAGTGTGAGAGAGAGAGAGAGAGAGAGAGAGAGAGAGAGAGAGAGAGAGAGAGATACGAGGTCAAATTAGGTCACATCAATAATGGGTCACATCTCTCTCTCTCTCTCTCTCTCTCTCTCTCTCTCTCTCTCTCTCTCTCTCTCTCTCTCTCTCTCTCTCTCTCTCTCTCTCTGATCAACAGTCTTATCTGATGGAATATATTTTTCAACAACAGAAATAGCATCACGATATCTATCATTATTATTATTATTATTATTATTATTATTATTATTATTATTATTATTATTATTATTATTATTATTATTATTATTATTATTATCATCATCATTATTATTGACGTTGTTTTCATTACTCTTATTTAATCTTGTTATTGATATTATCCTCATACATCTCACCACCACCACCACCACCTTTAAGGATAGTGACATCAGCATCACTCTATGACGTCACAGAAAGAGGAGGAGAGGAAGGTGGGGGGGGGGGGGGGAAGGGGGGGGGGTGCACGAGGGAGGTGGTCCGTGGTATCAAGAAAACCACCCATTGTATCTCAGGTGGTGGAAGGAGGTACACGCACGGCCTCTCCCCTCTGGCTTGCCGTGTCAACTCCGCACCTTTCTCTATGCCTGCCCAGGTAAATCAGCGCGCACAGGTGTGGTGTTAGTGATGATAGTGGCAATGGTGATGGTGGTGGTGGTGATGATGGTATTGATAGTGGTGAATGGTGATGGTGGTGGTGATGATGATGATGATAATGGTGGTGATGATGGTATTGATAGCGGTGATAATGGTGAATTGTGATGGTGGTGGTGATAATGGTGATGGTGGTGGTGATGATGATGATGATAATGGCAGTGATGATGGTATTGATATTGGTGATAATAGTGATTGTGGTGGTGGTGATGATGATGATGATCGTGGTGATGGTATTAATGGTGGTGATAACGATAGTGGTGAAGATGGTGGTGGTAAATGGTGATGTATATTGTTTTGTCGCTGTTTTGGTTGTTTTTGTTATCTGCGGTCGTTCTAAGAGAGAGAGAGAGAGAGCAAGCATGAAGAAATTTTCCCAGTTTACGTAAAATCTATGACGAATTACACGGAAATTGTTCGTGTGTGTGTGTGTGTGTGTGTGTGTGTGTGTGTGTGTGTGTGTGTGTGTGTGTGTGTGTGTGTGTACTTTGCGCGTTCAGAAATATTACTTTAAACTTCTTATCGAAAATGAAAGTAAGAAGACACTCGTAATAAAGCATAAACAGACACTAACAGCAGAAAGGTATATAAGTAAAGCCTCTTCTTCTTCTTTTTCTTCATCATCATCATCCTATTTTTCTTCTTGTTTTTTCTTTCTTGTCCTCACGTTTTTTTTGTTCTTTTCCTTCTTATTCATTTTGTTTCTTTTACTTCTTCATTTTGTTTCTTCTTTTGGTTTCTTTTCTCTTCCTCCTCCTCCTCCTCCCATCTTTGCAATCACAATCAACATCTCGTATAATTGTTTTTTGGTTTCACATAATGGAAGAGAGAGAGAGAGAGAGAGAGAGAGAGAGAGCAGGTATTCAGCTTCTCATGCGTTGGTAATTACACTTCAGATTCTCTGTTTACCTCCTCCAGGGACCGCGTCAGGAGGAGGCGGAGGAGGAAGGAAGAAGGGAGGAAGGATGGGAAAGGATTAATAAGGGGAGTGAAGGTGATGAAGGAGGAAGTGAAGGAGGGAGGAGGAAGGAGATTTGAGTAGATGGAGGTGATAAAGGAAGGAGGAGGAGGAAGAAGGATGGAAGAAGGAATGTGATAAGTGAAGTGTCGCAAGTGTAAAGTAGGAAAATAGGAGAGGAAGGAAGGAGGAAGGCAGAGAAAGAGAAGCTTGGTATTTTTAATTGTTGTTGTTGTTGTTAGAAGATGAAGTAGTAGCGGTAAAAGAATTTGGAATGCGAATTTTTGAGGACAGTGAAGAGGAATAGGAGGAAAAAAGAGGAGGAGGAGGAGAGAAAAAAAAGAAGAAAGAAGATGAATAACAATAATAATAATGATAATAATAATAAAAAAAATATGAAGAAGAAGGAGAAGAGCAGGAGAGTAAAAACAAGAAGATAATGAAAGGAAGAGGAGGAGGAGGAGAAAGATAAGACCAAAAAGATGGAATGGGATGGAGAAACGTGTAAAAAGAAGATAAGAGAAAGACTGAGGTAAGGGTGAAAGGTGGAAGAGACAAACAAGAAGATGGAGGAGGAGGAGGAGGAGGAGGAGGAGGAGGAGGGAGCAAATAGGAGTAGGAGGCGAAGGACGTCTGACTAGATCCTTTCAGAGTCCCCGTGAAGCGAATTGACCCAAGCATTACCTTACCTTACCTGACCTTCCCCTACCTTGCCTTCCTTTGTCTTATCTTACTTTACCTTACCCTACCTGACCTTACCCTACCTTAACTCTTTATCTTATCTTACTTTACCTTACCTTACCCTACCTGACCCTACCCCACCTGATCTTACTCTACCTTACCTTCCTTTATCTTATCTTACTTTACCTTAAATTACCCTACCTGACCCTACCCCACCTGATCTTACTCTACCTTACCTTTCTTTATTTTATCTTACTTTATCTGACCTTATCTTACTTTACTTGACCTTACCTTACCCTACCTGACTTTACCCTACCTTAACTTTCTTTATTATTTTACTTTACCTAACCTTACCTTACTCTGCCATACCTTACCTTATTTCTCCTTTTATTTTATTCAGTGTTCTCTTGGTCTGCCCTAACTTATCTTTCCTTTCCTTACCTTACCTTACGTTACGTTACCTCATCTCACCTTGCCCTACCTTACCTTACCTTACCTGATCTTAACTTACGTTACCTCATCTCACCTTATCTCACCTTGCCCTACCTTGCCGTACCTTACCTGACTCTACCTTACCTTGCCATACCTTACCTCATCTCACCTTACCTTACCTTACTCAGCCTTATTTTGTCTTATCTTATCTTGCCTTTCCTAAACCTTATGTTATCTTACCTTATCGTTACCTTTTCTTAGCCTTGCCCTAACTTCGATTTACCTTCAGTTTGCCTTTCCTACCATTTCTTACCTTCACTTTACCTTAATCTTTCTTCTCTTCTCTCTTACCCTCAGTTAGCTTACCTTTGCCTTACACTACCTAACCCTACCTTACCATACATTACCTAATATGACCTTACCTTAACCTTACCTGACCCTACCTTACCTTACCTTACCTATCCTTACCGTACCTGGCCCTACCTGACCTTCCTTATCTTACCTTATCTTACCCCCCCCCTTTTTTTTTTACCTTAGCTTAATGTTCTCATGCCCTACCTTTCCTCACCTTACCTTCTTTTTCTTTTTCCTCCTTTCCTTTCCTCTTCTCTTTCCCTTCCCTACACTTCCCTTCTCTTACCTTCCCTCATGTCTGCCTTCGATGCCCTACCTGCACCAAGCTCTCATTTACCTCGCAGTCCCTTCTTGTTACTTTTTGTTTTCTTTACCTTTCCACTTTTTTTCTTCTCTTTATACTGTTCCAAAAATGCTGGTTCGTGATTGCACTTGTACCTTTTCCCTTTGTTTCCCCTTCCCTTCCTTTCTTTTCCTTTCCCTTTTCTTTCTTCTTTCCTTATCTACCTACCCTCTCCTCTCCCTTCTTTTCCTATCTTTTCATTTCATTACCCTCCCTTTCTTTTTCCTTCCATTTCCTTTATTTATTTTCCTTTACCTTTCATTCCGTTCCCATCACATCACATCCTTTTAGCCTACATCGGTTGCCTTCCCTTTCCCTTCTCTTCCATTTCTTTCTCTTCCTTCCCCTTCCCTTCCCTCCCCTTAACTCCCTTTCCCTTCCCTTACCTCCCCTTCCCTTCCCTTCCATTTCTTTCTCTTCCTTCCCTTCCCTTCCTTCCCCTTCCCTTCCCATCCCTCACCTTAACTCCCCTTCCCTTCCTTTCCCATCCCATTCCATCCTATCCTATCCCATCCCTTCCTTTTCATATATTTCCCTCCCCTTCCATATCCTTCCTTCCCTTCTACTTCTTTCCCTTTCCTTCCCTTCCCTTCCATATCCCTTCCCATCCCTTTCATTTCACTTCCCCTCCCCTCCTCCCCTTCCCTCCCCTTCACCTGCCCACGGCCTTCACCTGGAAACTGTCACCTGTCCAACCGTGACTTAACGCCAAATTGGTTGTATTGAAATCGATTGCTGGTGACTTAGCTTTGGTTTATAGTGACCGTTTCTGTCTGAGGTGGCTCGGTTTGTCTGTGTTCGGAAGTGGTTGTCTGTGTGTGTGTGTATGTGTGTGTGTGTTTTCTCGCTGTTATTCTATAGTAGTAGTTGTTGTTGGTTGTGGTGGTGTAACAGTAGTAGTAGTAGTAATGATGATGATAATAATAATGATACATGTGAACGAGGAGACCGTATGAGAATTATGAAGTAGATAGTGAAATGTTAACTTTACAAACTGTCATATTGTTTTATTATTATTATTATTATTATTATTATTATTATTATTATTATTATTATTATTATTATTATTATTATTATTATTATTATTATTATTTTCTTCTTCTTTTTCTTCTTCTTCTTCTTCTTCTTCTTCTTCTTCTTGCTATTATTTATTTCACATGGACTGAGTTTTTTTTTATTATCTTTTATTCTGTTTTCTCTTCTTTCTCATTTTCCTTCTGGTCACGCCAAAAAATCGTGACTTGTTGCTTTTACTCCGATCTCTGAGTCGTGCTGAGTGACCTTGTTTATTAAGAGCCACGTGTTATTAGGTTTGTTTATTAGGTTTGTTTATATTAAGAGCCACGTTTTATTAGGTTTGTTTTTATTAAGAGCCACGTTTTATTAGGTTTGTTTATTAGGTTTGTTTTTATTAAGAGCCACGTTTTATTAGGTTTGTTTAGTATGTTTGTCTTCTTGTTTTTTTTCTTTTGCTCATTGTTCTTTTTTTTTTTCTTGTTCTTGTACTTCTGTTTATTTTTTTGTTTGCTTTTAGGGTTCAATTTTTTTGTCCTTATTTTTTCTGTATTTTTTTTCTCAATCGGCTTGGTGTTTATTTTATCTTTTCCAGTTCGTTAATTTTGTCCTGTTTCGTTTTAATTAATTTCTATCGTTTATTTTTTGCTGTTTTTTATGCTCGTGAACTTGCTCTATTTTTTTCTTTGATTTATATATTTGTACATATGTTATTGCTTTTTCTGTTTGTTATTTTTGTTTATTTCTTCAATTTCCAAAGTTTGTGTTTCAATATTCGTTCTATTTTATTTATTCATCCAGATTTTTTTTCTCCATCCCTTACTGCTGTTTTTTTAATTTATTCTTTCCTTATTTCATTCTTTTTTCTTTCTGCCTTCATTCCTTATATTTCCTTTCTTCTTTCCCTCCCTCTTTCTTCCATTCCTTCTTTCCTCCAGTCATCATTCCTTTCCTAATCCTCCTTTCCTTTCTTCCTTATTTCCCTTTTTTCCTTTCCCATATATTCTTCTCTTTATTCTATTCTTCTTTTCTTTGCATTTTCTTCATTTCTTCAGTTACCGTTTTTCTTCTTATATCCATTTTTTTCCTTTCTCATATCTCTTTCTCTTTCTAATATCCTCCTTTTGTTTTCTTTTTCTTCTCCTTCATCTCCTCAATATCCGTTTTTTTCTTCTTGTTCTTTTTTCCTTTCACATATCTTTTTCTTTCAAATATTATCCTTTTCCTTTTTCTTCATTTTTTCAATTTCCGTTTTTCTTCTTTTTTTGCCATATTTTGAAATGACGAAAAAACTAATATAGAAAAGAAAAACATTAGTGACACAGCCGAGGATAATTCGTTTACTTGGACCAATTAGTGTGTGAGTGTGTGTGTGTGTGTGTGTGTGTGTGTGTGTGTGTGTGTGTGTGTGTGTGTGGGTGTGGATGGGTGTGTGGCGGGCAAGGTCAACGCACCATTACTTCTTCCATCGATTTTTCTCTTCGTTTGAGGCAAATTTTCTGGTGGGACACAACACGAGGAGAGCAGCGAGGAGGAGGTGAAGGGACGGGTAGGGAAGAGCCAGGTAATGAGGGATGTCGGAGGAGAGGGAAAGGTAAGAGTGGAAGGTAAAGGGAAGGGAAGGAAGGAAGGAAAGGTTAATGGAAGGGAAGGAAAGGAAGGGAAGAGAAAGGAAGGTAGGACAGTGAAGGGAAGGGAAGGGAAGGAAAGGAAGGGAAGAGAAATGAAGGTAGGACAGTGAAGGGAAGGGAAGGGAAGGGAAAGGAAGGTAGGAAAGTGAAGGGAATGGAAGGGAAAAGAAGAGAAGGAGAGGATTTGTAAGAGAAGAGAAGACATGAGAAGAGAAGGGAATGGGTGAGATGGGAAGGAAACCAAACGGATAGGAAGCAAAGAGAATGGAAGGGAAGTGAAGGGGAGGAAGGAAGGAAAGGGAAAGTGAGAGCAGGGGAGGGTAAGGAAGGAAAAGGAGGGGAAAAGAAAAGATCGGAAGGAAAATAAGGAAAGGGAAGAGAAGAAAAGGGAGAGAAGGAAAGGGAAGGACGGAAAGGAATGAACGGGATAGGATGCAATGTCATGGGAAGGAATGGGAAGGTAAGGCTTACTACTGAATTGGAAGGTTAGGAAAATGAAAATAGAAAAAAAGAAGAGAAAGATAAGAGGGAAGGAAAAGCAGGATAGAAGAGGAGAAAGGGAAGTGGACATAGGAAATAGAAAATTAGAAAATACTAACAGAAGAGAAAATACTGACAAGAAGAGAAAATACTGACAGAAGAAGAGAAAATACTGACAGAAGAAGAGAAAATACCGACAGAAGAGAAAATACTGACAGAAGAAGAGAAAATACTGACAAGAAGAGAAAATACTGTCAGAGGAGAAAATACTGACAGAAGAAGAGAAAATACTGACAAGAAGAGAAAATACTGCCAGAGGAGAAAATACTGACAGAAGAGAAAATACTGACACAAGAAGAGAAAATACTGACAGAAGAGAAAATACTGACAGAAGAGAAAATACTGACAAGAAGAGAAAATACTGACCGAAGAGAAAATACTGACAGAAGAAGAGAAAATACTGACAAGAAGAGAAAATACTGACAGAAGAGAAAATACTGACAAGAGAAAATACTTACAGAAGAAGATAAAATACTGAAAGAAGAGAAAATACTGACAAGAAGAGAAAATACTGACAGAAGAGAAAATACTGACAAGAAGAGAAAATACTGACAAGAAGAGAAAATACTGACAAGAAGAAAAAATACTGACAGAAGATAAAATACTGACAGAAGATAAAGTACTGACAAGATAAAATACTGACAAGAAGAGAAAATACCGACAGAAGAAGAGAAAATACTGACAGAAGAAGAGAAAATAATCACAGAAGAGAAAATACTGACAAGAAGAGAAAATACTGACAAGAGAAAATACTGATAGAAGAAGAGAAAATACTGATAGAAGAAGAGAAAATACTGACAGAAGAAGAGAAAATACTGACAGAAGAGAAAATACTGACAGAAGAGAAAATACTGACAAGAGAAAATACTGACAGAAGAGAAAATACTGACAAGAGAAAATACTGACAGAAGAAACAGCAGTGAAAATACTGACAGAAGAAAATACTGACACTGACAGAAGAGAAAATACTGACAGAAGAAAAGAAAATACTGATAGAAAAGAGAAAAATACTGATGAAAGAGAAAATACTGACAGAAGAGAAAATACTGACAAGAAGAGAAAATACTGACCGAAGAGAAAATACTGACAGAAGAAGAGAAAATACTGACAAGAAGAGAAAATACTATCAGAGGAGAAAATACTGATAGAAGAGAGAAAATACTGACAGAAGAAGAGAAAATACCGACAGAAGAGAACATACTGACAAGAAGAGAAAATACTGACAAGAAGAGAAAATACTGACAGAAAATACTGACCAGAGAAAATACTGACAAGAAGAGAAAATACTGACCAGAGAAAATACTGTCAAAGGATAAAATACTGACAAGAGAAAATACTGACAGAAGAAACGAAAATACTGACAGAAGAAGAGAAAATACCGACAGAAGAGAAAATACTGAGAAGAGAAAATACTGACAGAAGAAGAGAAAATACTGACAAGAGAAAATACTGACAGAAGAAAGATGCTGATGAAGAAAATGCTGATAGAAAAAGAAAATACTGACAAGAAGAGAAAATACTGACAAGTGAAAATACTGACAAGAGAAAATACTGACAGAAGAGAAAATACTGATAGAAGAAGAGAAAATACTGAGAGAAGAGAAAATATTGACCAGAGAAAATACTGACAAAAGATAAAATACTACAAGAAGAGAAAATACTGACAGAAGAGAAAATACTGAAAGGCCTACAAGAAGAGAAAATACTGACAAGAGAAAATACTGACAGAAGAAGAGAGAAATACTGACAGAAGAAGAGAAAATACTGACAGAAGAAAATACTAACAGAAGAAGAAAATACTGACAAGAAGAGAAAATACTGACAGAAGAAGAGAAAAAGACAGAGAAGAGAAAATACTGACAGAAGAGATAAAATACTACAAGAAGAGAAAATACTGACAGATGAGAAAATACTGACAGAAGAGAATATACTGAATGAAGAAGAGAAAATACTGTCAGAAGAGAATTTACTGACAGTAGAGAAAATACTGACATAAGAAGAGAAAATACTGTCTGAAGAAGAGATAATACTAACAGAAGAGAAAATACTGACAAGAAGAGAAAATACTGACAGAAAAAACAAGAGAAAACAATAATAACAAAGAAAACAAAACAAAAAAAAAGAGAAATGAAGAAGAGGAAGATCAGGGCCAAAAAAAAAAAGATGAAACATACTTAATCAGCCATTTTAAGAGAAGAGTTCATGGTCAGCCATCAACCATTAGAGAAGGGAGGAAGAGGAAGGAGGAAGAGAGAGAGATGGATGTGGTGAGAAGAGAGAGGAAATGGATTGGAAGAGGTAGTGTGGATGAAGCCTGGATCAGTAGGATCACGTGTAGCTGGAAGAGAATAGGAGGAGGGAGGAGGAGGAGAGGAGGAGGAGAAAGGAGGAAAAGTTAAAAAGAAAAAGGAGGCGCGTGAGGAAAAAGGAGGGAGTGAAAGAGAAGGGAGGAGAGAAGTAGAGAGAGAGAGAGACGTTGGTGGTGATGGTGGTAGTGAAAGGACGTTTGAGAGAGAGAGAGAGAGAGAGAGAGAGAATAGTTAGAGAAAATAGGAGACAGCTGTGAGCAATGGAAGCATTAGAGAAGGAAGGAGAGAGGAGAGGAAGGAAGGAAAGGGAAAGATGTACGAAGGAAGGAAGGATGAAAGGAAGAGGAGGGAAGAAAGAGAAAAGAAAAGTGGACAGAAGGAAGGAGAAAGAGGAGAGAGAAGAGAAAATAGAGGAAGGAATGGAAGAGAGAAAGAGGAAGAAAGTAAAAGAGAAAATAAGGAAAGAAGAAGAAAAAAACGGAAAGAAGAAGAAGAATGGAAGGAAGCAAACGAAGAGAAAAGAAGGAAGGGAAGGAAGAAACAGGAGGAAGGAGAAAAGAGATAATAAAAGAAAAGGTAATGGAACGAAAGAGATGAGAGAAGAAATGATTGGAGGAAAATTGAAGAAAAGCATAGAAATAAACAGAGGACATGATGAAAATGGAGAAGAGAAGGACAGAAAGAACCAAATACCGACGAAAGTTGATGAAAGAAAGTAAAAGAGGAAAAAGGAAGGAAGAAATGAGAAAAATGGGAGGATAAGGGAAGGAGAAGGAAATAGGAAAGGAATAATAAGGAAACAAGGAATAAATTAAAGAAAAGGAATGATGAATAAAGGAAAGGAAGAATGAAAGAAAGAGGAAGGAAAGATGAATGAAGAATGAAGAAACGGAAGAAATTAAGGACCGAGTAAATGAAGATAGAGAGAAAGGAAGGAAGGAAGAAAGGAGAGAAGGAAGTGAGGAAAGGAAAGGATTTATAGAAAGGGAAAAAAAAATGGTAAAGAAACAAAGAAAAGAAAAGGAAGAAGGAAGGAAAATTGAAGAAATAATCATAGGAAAGAAAATAGAAAAGAAAGGTAAAAGAAACAAGAAGAAAGGAAGGAAGAAAAAGGATGGGAAAAAGAAAGAAAAATAAATGAAAGAATAGAAAAATAACAAAGAAAATAAAAATTCACAAAAACGAAAGAAGGAGGAAAAGAAAAAATGAATGGAGGAAAGATAATGAGGAGGAAGACAAAGAAGCCAATAAAAGGAAGAAGAAAAGAGCGAGAAGAAAATGGCAAAGAAAAGACAAGTGACAAGAGAAGAAGAAAAAGAAGAAAATATATTGAAGAAAGAAAAGGGAAAAAAAGTTCGTATCTACTTTAACCTTTTTCTCTTCTTTCAATTTTCTTTCTTTCTTTCTTCCTTTTCTTTTATTTTATTCCTTGTCTCCTTATACCTTTCCCATACTTCCTTTTCTTTTTCTCCTTTCCTCCTTTCCTTTTCCTTCTCTTCCTTTCTTTTTATCAAGTTTGTCGTCTATTCCCTTCCTTCGTCCTTATCTTCTCCCTTTTTATCACGTTCTCTTGTTATTTTATGCTTTTTCTTCTATTTTCTCCCTCTCGTGTCTTCTCTCTCTCCTCTCTCTCTCCTTCCATTACCTCTCATCTGATTATCTCTCTTCTCCTTCCTCCTTTCTTCCTTCTTTCCCCTTCCCTCTTTTCTTTTTGCTTCTTTCCGTACTTTTCTCTTTCCGTTTCTCATTTCCCTCCTACCTCCCTCAATTACTTTTTTGTTACCTTTCTCCTCTATTCTTTTTTTCCTTTCCCTCCCTTCGTTTTCCTCCCTTCGTTTTCCTTCCTTGTTGCTTTCCCTTCTTTATTTTTTTTACTTTATTTATTCTTCTCTTAGTTTCTTCGTTTTTTCTTTTTTCCTTCCTTCCTTCCTTCCTTCTTTCCTGGTTCCTTCCTTCTTTTCCTCCCTCTTCCATTCTTCTTTCTTCTCTTTCCCTTCGTCTTTCCTTCTTCTGTCCGCATTTTCTCTTCTCCTTTTTCAATTTATCTTCTCTTCCATTCCCTCCCTTCCATAACGATCTCTCTCTCTCTCTCTCTCTCTCTCTCTCTCATTTTCTTTCCTTTTCTCTATATTATTGTTCTCTTTCGTTTCGGTTTTATTCTTTTTCTTTTTTGTTATTCTCTCTCTCTCTCTCTCTCTCTCTCTCTCTCTCTCATTTTCTTTCCTTTCTCTATATTATTGTTCTCTTTCGCTTCGGTTTTATTCTTTTTCTTTTTCGTTATTCTCTCTCTCTCTCTCTCTCTCTCTCTCTCTCTCTCTCTCTCTCTCTCTCTCTCTCTCTCTCTCTCTCTCTCTCTAATACCATGATTGTTTATTGATATGATTTTCTGTTATTTATTTATGTTTTCTTCTTTTCCAGGTAAGAATTGGAGACTAGACGAAAGGAACAAAAAAACAAGAGAAAGGTGTAGAGGAATAATTAAGGTATAGTGAACTCTCTCTCTCTCTCTCTCTCTCTCTCTCTCTCTCTCTCTCTCTCTCTCTCTCTCTCTCTCTCTCTCTCTCTCTCTCTCTCTCTCTCTCTCTCTCTCTCTCTCTCTCTCTAATTAACCTGCCCCCTTTAACAATCAGGCGTGCCAGGTGTCAGCCAAGGTAAATAAGGTGCCGGGGTGATAACGAAGGCGGGGTGATAAAAGGTGATGTAAAGGAGGTGGTGGAGGTGCACGGTAATGGGGTGGTGGTGGTGGTGGAGGTGGTGGTGGTGGTGGTGGTGATTGTTATTTATAAGGTGTTGGTAGTGGGGTAGGAGGAGGAGGAGGAGGAGGAGATAAAAATAGACAAAGAGGAAGAAGACTGTTACATAAAGAGAGGAGGAATGGAGGAGGACTAGGACGAGAAGGATTACGAGGAGGAAGAGGAGGAGGAAGACGTAGAGAAACATAGAAAGGCAGGCAACAGTAGACCCATTGGGAGTAATGTGAGGAGAAGAAAACGGAGAAACTTGAAAATATAGAAAGCCAGACAACATGAAACCTTTTAGCCTTGTTCTGTGATTTATTCTTTATGGTCAACCCAGTCCCTGCAGAGCTGATGAAAGCACTTTGTTACGTAGGGAGAGTGATGATAACGAAGTAGCGGTTAATGCGATTTTCACAGTTGATTTATATCGCACTTTTAACTTCTTCAAGAGGGTTGGCGCATTACTCGGTTTGAGAAAAAAACAACAACTTCTGCCAGTGTTTGTGGTACAGTAGGTGGGGAAAGAAGAAGTATTAAGGGAACGTGTGCTTATTTTCTTTATGCCAGTCACGCTGAGTTTGGGGCCGTGATATAGAATATGAACCCAACGTTATTCTTGGCTATCATGTGTTTTGAAGGGGAGTCGTTTCCGTCTCATATTACAGTTTGTTCTCGTTTTTCTCTTATTTTAAATTTCTCAAACTTTTCCTCCTCCCTCCTCTCATCCCCTCTCTCCCAACACTCCACTTCTCCACCCCTCTTAACACTCCACTCCTCCACCCCTCTCTCCCAATACCCCACTCCTCCACCCCTCTCTCTCCTAACACTCCACTTCTCCACCTCTCTCTCCTAACACTCCACGCCACCTCTCTCCTGAAACCCCACTTCTCCATCTCTCTCTCCCAACACTCCACTCCTCCACCCCTCTCTCCCTTAACACTCCACTCCACCCCTTTCTGCCAACACTCCACTTTTCCATCCCTCTCTCCTAACACTCCACTCCTCCATCCCTCTCTCCCAACACTCCACTCCTCCATCCCTCTCTCCCAACACTCCACTTCTCCATCCCTCTCTCCCAACACTCCACTCCTCCATCCCTCTCTCCCAACACTCCACTTCTCCATCCCTCTCTCCCAAGACTCCACTCCTCCATCCCTCTCTCCCAACACTCCACTCCTCCACCCCTCTCTCTCCTAACACTCCATTCCTCCACCTCTCTCCTAACACTCCACATCTCCAACTCTCTCTTTCCCCTATCACCCCATTCCACCCCTCTCTCTCCTAACACTCCACTCCTCCACCCCTCTCTCCCAACACTCCACTCCTCCACCCCTCTCTCTCCTAACACTCCATTCCTCCACCTCTCTCCTAACACTCCACATCTCCAACTCTCTCTTCACCCCATTACCCTCTCTCTCCTAACACCCCACTCCTCCACCCCTCTCCTAACACCCCTTCCTACCCTCTCTTTCCCCTATCACCCCTCTACCCCTCTCTCTCTCTTACTCTCTCCCCTGACAAACCGACCTCTGCGCTGTTCTGCCTGCCGTCGCTGCCTGGATTACGTGCTTCCCTTTCATGCAGGAATCTCTGTAGCGATGAAACTAGATTATTGTGATCCTTTTATATTAATTTTGCTCCTCTTCTTTTTCCCGTTACCTTTCTAACTAACGACTGATTAACGAGGAACATACACCAGTGGCCGCGTTGCTTCACTTGCTTCTTCCTATCCCTCCCATTACCGTTCCTTTCTCTTTCCCCTCCTTTTCCTCGTCCGTTCACTCTTCCCCTTCCCTTCCTCTCTTTCTAACAAAATATCCTCTTTTTAACATCCCTTTTTCCCGTGTCACCTTTTTTAACATCCCTTTATCAGCCTTTTTCTACCTTTTTATCATTTTTTACCTTTTTAACATCCCTTTTTTTTTTTAACATTTCTTAACGTCCCTTTTTCCCGCCTTCACCTCCTTTTTCTCGCCCTTTCCCTTTCGCTTCGTTTCATCTCTTTCTAGCTAAATATTCCTTCTTTAACATCTTCATATCCTTTCCATCAACTTTCCACCTTCACCTCCTTTTTTCTCGCCCATTCACTCTTCCCTTTCCCTTCCTCTCTTTCTAACTAAATATTCCCTCTTTAACACCTTCCATCATCTTTCCCCTCTCACCACCTATCATCTCCCTTCTGTCGTCTTTCACTCCTCCCCTTCCCTTCCTCTCTCTTTAACCAAACATCCCCGACGGCCCCTTTGAGTAAGCCCCCACGCAGCTACCCTTCCCATTCTAAGAGCCGAGTCCACAGTCCAACACAGTGGCGTTGTAACTTCCCGAACCAAACTATACAATGCCATACAATCCATAATGGTGAGGTTTTCGATGCAGCACCAGACTGAGAGACATGAGAGACTTTCCGTATGGTTTCCTCAACTTTCTTAACTTAAATATGAACCTCAAACACTATATAAGGAATTTTCGAAGTCTTTGGTGTTGGTCTGGGTGATTACTAAACCATCATGGAGAACTATGAAAGTGGTACATAGGGTCACCCAAGATATACTGCATAGTTCCCTCATATTCGTTAACGTAAATATGAACCTCAAACACTATATAAGGTGTTTTTGAAGTCTTTGGTATTGGTCTGGGAGATTAGTAACCCATCATGGCGAACTGTGAAAGTGGCTCCCTAAGTCACTCCGGGCAGAATCGATTAAGGGTGGTATTCTCAGACGCGTCCACTTCCCACGTCAACTATTTCGAATGCCAAAAAGGAGATTAATCGGATTTCCATGAGTGTTTTTCCACGTTCATGATACAGAAGAAGGGTCAGACTACCACCAGGGTCATAAAAGTACCTCTGGAAATGCCCCAAACTCCTACGAAATCTTGTCAAATTTGAGTGTGTAAGCGGCGAAGCGTTTGAGAATGTGGTCCCAACTTCCACCTCGCCCCAGCTACGAGTTGTCCCTCCTTAAGACAAACAGAACAATCACACACGGCACTGGCCCGGCGTCAATTCCTTCGCCTTTAATTACTCCGCTGAATCGTGAAGGCTATAAGAGGTTGGATAAATTCATGGATAGTGAGGTAAGGTGTGGTTAGACTTACAGGAGCTGCCTTGTATAGGTCAGCAGGCTTATTGCAGACTCCTTACGTTCTTATGTTCTTATTTTCTTGTAATGCTCAATAATAGTGCAATGAGTCCACAGTCCAACACAGTGGCTTTGTAACTTCCCGAGCCAAACTATACAATGCCATACAATCCATAATGATGTGGTTTTCGATGCAGCACCAGACTGAGTGACATGCGAGACTTTGGGTATGGTTTCCTCGACTTTCTTGACGTAAATATGAACTTCAAACACTATATAAGGAATTTTTGAAGTCTTTGGTATTGGTCTGGGAGATTACTAACCATCATGGCGAACTGTGAAAGTGGCCCATAAGGTTACCACAGTTCACCTTCCCTAAGATTTAACATATTCCTTAACGTAAATGTGAACCTTAAACACTATATAAGGAATTTTCGAAGTCTTTGGTATTGGTCTGGGAGATTATTAACCCATCATGGCGAACTGTGCAGGGGGTCCATAAAGTTACCACAGTTTACCTTCCCCAAGATATCCTGCACAGTTCCCTCATATTCCTTAACGTAAATATGAACCTCAAACACTATATAAGGAATTTTTGAAGTCTTTGGTGTTGGTTTGGGAGAGTACCAGTCCATCATTGCGAACTGTAAAGGGGGTCCATAAGGTTACCACAGTTTACCTTCTCTAAGATTTCCTGCACGGTTTCCTCATATTCCTCAACGAAAATATGAACGCAAAACACTATATAAGGAATTTTCGAAGTCTTTGGTATTGGTCTGGGAGATTTCCTGCACAGTTTCCTCATATTCCTCAACGAAAATATGAACGCAAAACACTATATAAGGAATTTTCGAAGTCTTTGGTGTTGGTCTGGGAGATTACTAACCCATCATGGCGAACTGTGAAGGCGGCCCCCTAAGTCACTTCGGGCAGAATCGATCAAGGGTGGTATTCTCAGACGCGTCCACTTCTCACGTCAACTATTTCGAATGCCAAAAAGGAGGTTAATCTGGTTTCCATGAGTGTTCTTCCACGTTCATGATACAGAAGAAGGGTCAGACTACCACCAGGGTCATAAAAGTACCTCTGGAAATGCCCCAAAACTCCTACGAAATCATTGTCAAATTTGAGTGTGTAAGCGGCGAAGTGTTTGAGAATGTGGTCCCAACTTCCACCTCGCCCCAGCCACGAGTTGTCCCTCCATTTAGGGCCGCGTTCACAATCGTTTTGTTTGTGTTGATCGTTACCAATGGCTGTTATCGCCAATATAGTATTTCCACGTAAAACTGGCCGATGGGGTAGTGGCGGCTGCGGGGTTAGCCTAGCCCCGCACCTTGCCACACACTCTCAACACCTGTCGCTTCTTCTGCTTCTTCATAGGCCAGTTTCACGCGGAAAACTATACCGTCGTTCGCCGCCATTGGTAACGATCAAAACAAACAAAGTGACTGAAAGCGGCCCTAAAACAAACAGAACATTCACACACGGCGCTGGCCCGACGTCAATTCCTTCGCCTTAATTACTCCGCTGAATCGTGAAAGATTGAAAATTGGCTTATAACATTTTGCGTTTTGGAATTTTTTTATGGAATTTTTTTTTTGTTTTGAAGAAATTGAATATGAAGTTTTGAGAATCTTTGCTATTTATTAGTCTTAAAAAAACAGTCGTATCCATCAGACATCTATAGTCTCTGTTACAGGGGTAGTGATTAGCGGGCTTCTTTTTCTCTCGTTTCGTTTTGTCCTTGAGCTACTTCCTTTACTGTAAAAAATATAGCGATGTGGGTGTCAGTACCATGGACACATTCAAGAAGAGGTTGGATAAATTCATGGAGAGTGAGGTATGGGTGAAAGTTAGACCAACGTTTGCCAGATTGTCGTACTCAGCATCTTATGTTGCTTTGATTTTCAAACCCCAAACTATTTCCACCCAATAACTAGCTTACGCCTTATAATCGATGGAAATAGATAGTGTAGATTATGCTATAGTGGGTTAGAGCGTTAGACTTACAGGAGCTTTGCAGTTTTGTATAGGTCAACCGGCTTCTTGCAGACTCCTCACGTTCTTATATTCTTTTAATGCTCAATAATAGTGCAATGAAATATTACTCAAGAATGAAGTACATGAGCAGGGAACAAATTTACCAAGTTATCGTATTCAGACACTCAGCACATCGTATTTTCCGGTTTCTGAGTCACAGCTATCGCAAACAAACGCCAATAAGTAATGCTTTTAACGATAACTTTAACTGGTATTTCGTTATCTGTATTGGGGTAGAGAAAGTAGGAAAGTTTGGGAATGCCTGGAACTGATAAATGCGATGTTCTGAGTACGATAATTTGGCAACTATGGTAAGAGGTATTACACACGAATAAAGTACAGCTAAGGATAGTAAAAGATGTTCTCTCACACTCATTGCTGCCAGGGGTGAAGTAGAAACCTCACAGATGGGACTTGTCTCTTTTCACTATACATCATTTTTCTTCTTCCCTGTCTTCGGCCTTGATGAAAAATTCTCTCTCTCTCTCTCTCTCTCTCTCTCTCTCTCTCTCTCTCTCTCTCTCTCTTTCCTTCATCTCCTCACTTCATTCTCTCCATCTCTTCTGTCTCCTTTTCATTTTATTTTTCTCTGTTTCCCCCTTCCCTTCCCTTCCTTCTCTTTCTTTCCCTTTCATTTCCCTTCCATTTTATTGACAGCCTCTCTCTACTCAAGACTCTTACTGTTCAAAGCCAATTCTGTAGAGCAAAGAGGACTCGTGGGACCCAGAGACGTGGAACAGGAGAGAGTGGCCACTTTCATCACGGGCGCCATGTTGTTATTGAGAGAGCCGCGGGAAATTCAAATTGAGGCTGATACAATAGTTTTTTTTTGTTTTTTTTTTGCTTCTATTATCAGAATATCGAATAAGTAACTAGAGTACAAAACAAGAAGAAGAAGAAGAAGAAGAAGAAAAAGAAGATGATGAAGATAATGAAGAAGAAAAGGAAGAAGAAAAAGAAAAAGAAGATGATGAAGATAATGAAGAAGAAAAGGAAGAAGAAAAAGAACAAGTAGAGGAAGAAGAAGAAGAAGAACAACAACAACAATAACAACAACAATAACAAAATGAAAATGAAGATAAATAAGAAAGAGAAAAACAAGAAGAACAGCAACAACAACAACTACAACAACAACAACAACCAGTGATGCAGTCTACCAAACTCTTAAATTCTATAACTCATGTGTGACCCAAGTTTTCCACAAGGACGTTTATCTGAGCGAAGCAACGCGGCCACTGGTGTATGCTCCTCGCTAGTCAGTCGTTAATTAGAAAGATATCGAGAGAAAAAAAGGTAGAGCCAAATTAATATAAATGAGCCTCACAAATCTAGCTTAATCACTACAGATATTTCCCGGCATTAAAGGGAAGTACACTTGATCCAGGTAGCGATGTCAGGCAGAACACCGCGAGGTCGGGTTTGTCGGGGAGAGAGGAAGAGGGAGAGGGAAGAGAGAGGGAAGGGTGGAGTGTTAGGAGAGAGTGATGGAGGAGTGGAGTGTTATAGGAGAGAGGGATGGAGGAGTGGAGTGTTAAGAGAGAGGGGTGGAGTGGAGTGCTAAGAGAGAGAGGTGGAGGAGTGGAGTGCTAGGAGAGAGGAGAGGGATGAAGTGGATTGCTATAGGAGAGAGGAGTGGAAGAGAGGATTGTTAGGAGAGAGCGATGGAGGAGTGGAGTGTTAGGGGAGCGAGGTGGAGTGAAGCAAGAAGGTGGAAGAAGGGAAAAGAAAGGAGAGATTGAAAAAGAGAAGATTAGAAAGAGGGGGAAAGAAGATAAAAGAAAGTAAAGATTGAAAAAGAGAAGATTGGGAAGAGGAAGAAAGAAAGGAAAAGGAGAGATTGAAAGATTGGGAAAAGGAAGAAAGAAAAGAGAAAAAGGAGAGATTGAAAAGAGAAGATTAGGAAGAAGAGGAAAAGGAAAAGAAAGGAGAGATTGAAAAAGAGAAGATTAGAAAGAGGGGGAAAGAAGATAAAAGAAAGTAAAGATTGAAAAAGAGAAGATTGGGAAGAGGAAGAAAGAAAGGAAAAGAAAGGAGAGATTGAAAAAGAGAAGATTGGGAAGAGGAAGAAAGAAAGGAAAAGAAAGGAGAGATTGAAAAAGAGAAGATTGGGAAGAGGAAGAAAGAAAGGAAAAGAAAGGAACGATTAAAAAAAGAAGATTGGAAGGATGCAGAAAGAAGGAGTGGAAAAGAAGAACGAAAGGTGGATGAAAGGAGAGAGGAGGCAAACTTTGTGAAATTTTAAACAAGAAAAAAAAAATAGCCGAAACAAAAGGTAAAAGATTGAAACGACATCGGCCTTCCGCTAATCCTTTCAGTGCAAGCTCTCGTTCTCGTATCTATAAAACCAGGGAGAGGAATCAACGTGCTCACAAACTACACAAATCTCTTAAATAACAAGAATGATATGTGAATCTGTAGAACCGTAATTACCTAGACACCCAAATTACCAAGGAACAAAAAAATCATTGCAATTTCTTCAGCGTCATTCAGTTCCACGAGCCCGGTAGGATAGAAGGAAAGGAAGGAAGGGAGGAAAGAAGGAAGGAAAGAAGGAAGAAAAATAAGGAAAGAAGGAAGAAAGGAAGGATGGAAGGAGGGAAGGGAGATGGGGCAGTGTGGGAACGAGAGGAAAAGTAGTTGTAAAGGAAGGAAGGAAGGGAGATGGGATAGTGTGGGAACGAGAGGGGAAGTAAATGGAAAGGAAGGAAGGAAGGAAGGGAGATGGGGCAGTGAGGGGACGAAAGAAGGGAGGTAGTTTAAAAGGAAGGAAGGAAGGGAGATGGGATAGTGTGGGAACGAGAGGGGAAGTAAATGGAAAGGAAGGAGGGAAGGGAGGGGACAGGAAGGAAGGAGATGGGGCAAAAGGAAGGAAGGAAGGAAGGGGGAGAGGGAGAGATCAAAGGAAGGGGAAGGGAGTGGATGAAGGGGTCACTCGAAAAGGGGCTCTCGATATGACAATGAGAAGAGGGGAAGGGAGCGAGGCTTTAAAAGTGAGGCGAAATGAAGATAGGACGAGGATGAAGTAAAAGAGGAAGGGGAGGAAAAATGTAGAGGGGAGGAGGAAGACGAGGAAAAGGAGAAGGAGGAAGATAAAAAAAGAAGAGGGGCAGGAGGAGGAGGATGGAGAAGAAGAGGAGAGAAAATAAATGAGTAGAAGAGGAGGAGGAGGAGGAAAGAAAAAAAAGAAGGGCAGGAGGAGGAGAAGGAAAAGGAAGTAGTAGAAGAAACAGAAGAAAAAATCAAAAGAAGAAGAGGAAGAGGAGGAGGAGGAGGAGGAGGGAAAAATATACGGAAGAGGAAGAGGAAGAGGAAAAACAATTTGCATGAAGAGAAGAAAGAGGAAGAGGAAGAGGAAGGAACACAGGGGAGAGAGAGAGAGACAGAGCGAGAGAGAGAGAGAGAGAGAGAGACAGAGAGAGAGAGAGACCTTGGCTGTTGTTATTGTTTTTACGTGTTTTTTTTGTGAAATTTTTAGTTTGTTTGGAATGTTATTAATAATTAGAGGAGGAGGAGGAGGGGGCAATTATGGGAGGAAGAAGGGAAAAGAGAGGAAAGAATGAAAAAGAGAAGATAGGAAGGAAGAAGAAAGAAGGAGAGGAAAATGGGAATGGAAAAGAAGTGGAGAAGAAAAATGGAAAATGGAGAAACTGAAACTCCTAAAAGGTGGGAAGGGAATAAATAAGGGGAGGAAGAGGAAGAGGAAAAGGAACAAGAGGAAGAATGAAAAGGAAGAGAAGGGAAGGGAAGGAAATGAAAGATAAGGAAGGGAAAGGAAGGGAAGGGAAGGGAAAGAAAGAGAAGGAAGGGAAGGGAAGGGAAGGGACGGGAAGGGAATGAAAAAGAAGGAAGGGAAGGGAAGGGACGGGAAGGGAAAGAAAGAGAAGGAAGGGAATGGAAGGGAAAGAGAAGAGAAGGAAGGAAGGGAAGGGAGAAGGAAGGAAGGGAAGAGAAGGAGATGAGGGAAGGAAGGGAAGGGGGGAAGGATAGAAGGGAAGGGAGAGGAAGGAATGAAGAAGAAAGGGAAGGAAGGGAATGAAAGAGAAGGAAGGGAAGGGAAGGGAAGGGACGGGAAGGGAATGAAAGAGAAGGAAGGGAAGGGAATGAGAGATAAGGAAGGGAAGGGAAGGGAAGGGAATGAAAGAGAAGGAAGGAAGGAATGAGAGAGAGAGAGGGAAGGAAGGAAGGGAAGGTTGGGAAGGAATGAAACTCGAGAGAAGGAAGGAAAGGAATGAGAGATAGGAAGGAAGGGAAGGGAAGGGAAACAGGAGAAAAAATAAAATGAAAAGGAGAGAGAAGAGATGGAGAGAGAGAGAGAGAGAGAGAGAGAGAGAGAGAGAGAGAGAGAGAGAGAGAGAGAGAGAGAGAGAGAGAGAGAGAGAGAGAGAGAGAGAGAGAGAGAGAGAGAGAGAGAGAGAGAGAGAGAGAGAGAGAGAGAGAGAGATTTTTACATCATTTCCAAGAGGTTTTACGGGCAAGTCGCCGGAATGTGGACCTCCAGGAGCCTGTTGTGTTCCTGGTGTGTGTGTGTGTGTGTGTGTGTGTATGTGTGTGTGCGCGTGTGTATGTGTGCGTAGGCATATGTATGTATGTAAAGTATGTGTATTTATATGTATGTGGTTTAGTAAAAGGAAAGTCAGGAATGTGTGTGTGTGTGTGTGTGTGTGTGTGTGTGTGTGTGTTGTGTATAGTTGTACGTGGTGCCTTGTATGATATTGTTTCCTCTTCCCTTCCTTCCTTCCTTCCCTTCCTTCCTTCTCTTCCTTCCTTTCTCTTCCCTCCTCCTTCCCTTCCTTTCCTTCTCTTACCTTACCTTCCAAATCCTTCTTTTCATTCTCTTTGCTTCCTTCTCTTCCCTTCCTTCCCTTTTCTTCCTTCCCTTCCTTCCTTCCTTTCTCTTCCGTTCCTTCCTTCCTTTCCTTCCTTCCTTCCTTCCTTCCTTCCTTCCTTTCCCTAACCCTACCTTCGAATCATTCCTTTCCATTCCCTTTGCTTCCCTTCTCTTCCCTTTCTATTCTCTTCCCTTTTCTTTTCTTCCCTTCCCTTCCCTTCCCTTCCCTTCCTTCCTTCCTACCTTCCTCCCTTCCTTCTCTTCCTTCCCTTCCTCCTTCCTTTCATTCCTTCCTTCCTTCCTTCCCTTCCCCTTCAGATTACCACTGTTGTACAAACATGCCTACCTTTTACCTTGTTTTATTTGACCTGTGCATTTAATTTACTTTTTATTTTTCCACGGCACACACTCACTTTATTCCTACTGTATATTCCGCTCTTTTCCGCCCCTGCACCATGCCCTTCATCCACCTCGTGTGCACCTGTGTGAACTCCACTTAGCTCACACCTGCACCTGCCTTCACCTGGCCTGCTAAGTTTTGTTTTTCCTGTGCATATCTAAGCAAGCAGGTAGAGGGAGGAAGAAAGGAAGGAAGGGAGTGAGGGAGGGAGGTAAGGGAGAGAAAGTATGCTGGGGCGAAGGAGGCAAAGGAAGAAGGTAAGATGGGAATGAAAGAAGGGTGAAAGGAAGGGAGGGAGGGTGGGAGGGAGGAAAGGAAGTGGGTAAGATGGGAATGAAAGAAGGGTGAAAGGAAGGGAGGGAGGGTGGGAGGGAGGAAAGGAATTTGGTAAGATGGGAATGAAAGAAGGGTGAAAGGAAGGGAGGAGGGAGGAAAGGAAGTGGGTAAGATGGGAATGAAAAAAGGGTGAAAGGAAGGGATAGAGCCAAGAAGGGAGGAAAGGAAAAAGCTAAGATGAAAAGAACGAAAGAAGGAAAAGAGGAAGGGAAATATAGAGGCCAGAAGGGAGGAAAGGAAGATGAAAAGAATGAAAGAAGAAAGAGAGGAAGGGAGATGTAGAGGCCAGAAGGGAGGAAAGGAAGGAAGGAAGGGAGGGAGGAAGGTAAGATAGAAAGAGTGAAAGAAAGAAGAGAGGAAGGAAGGATGGAAGGGAGGGAGGAAGGTAAGATAGAAAGAGTGAAAGAAAGAAGAGAGGAAGGAGGGATGGAAGGGAGGAAGGGAGGGAGGAAGGTAAGATAGAAAGAGTGAAAGAAAGAAGAGAGGAAGGAAGGATGGAAGGGAGGAAGGGAGGGAGGAAAGGAAGGTAAGAATGAAGAGAGGAAGGGAAACACAGAGGCAAGGAGTCAGGGCTCGCGATGCCTCGGTGAAATACGCAGGAATCGGCTCAGGACGGACAGGAATAACTGTGTGTGTGTCAGTGATGGAGCATTCGTATTCGGTATTTGTATTCGAATACATTCGAATACCGTATTTTGGTGTATTCGTATTCGAATAATCATTGATAGAAATCAAAGTATTCTCATTCGTATTCGAATACTTGGGAAGAGTATTCGCTTTCTGCGAATAATCTGACGAATACCTCAAAATTTATTATCAGGAATAACAAGCAATGTTCCTTACAACTCTAACCTCCTTGGCGGGCGTGTGATCGTTGTGTACAGCAGCCTGCAGGTTCACAGACTGTGGCAGTGAGGCATCGCAGGAGTCACTGCCTTTTTTTATTTTATTTATTTATTTATTTTTTTTTTTTTTACGTCGCTGCCTGTTGCGCCGGTAGGCATCTTCCTGGTGGGGCCTGATGGTCGGCCCAAGGCTTCTTCCAGGTGGGGCCTGATGGTCGGCCCAGCCCGTTCTGGCGCAGGCGAGTGTTTATAGTGGCGCCATCTTGCATTGGCTCATGCTGCCCCCCGGAACTTTTTCTTGATTCGCTTGGACGGCTTCCTCTAGAGTCCGGGTTGATGGGTGGTCTTCAGGACAGCATGTGGGTAGTTTTAAGCCACTCGGCGGTGACTGAAAAATCCGAGTGGTAGCGTGGGGATTCGAACCCGCGTCGTCCATCACGCGGTGAATGTGGGCCCAGTACGCTACCACTTCGGCCGGTGACGGTGTGGTCCTGCTTGATACATGCTTGCTGTTGGATACTTTCTCTGCTTTCCTACTGTCTCGGCCACACTTAACAACAAAATTGTAAAATATTTAAGCATCTTAGTGTCACTATTCTGCTTCACTAAAAGTGTCAAAGAAAAAATAAATAAAACCCCGGACACTAGAGGTGAGGCCTACACCGTGTAGCCACCGAACACCGCGGCCATCGGGATGTCTTTCGTTGAGTTTCTTTCGTAACTGGCGCCTGGGAATTTTGGGAAACTATAAACTAATATTTCTGCTGTATTTATGGTAAGGCTGCTATCCCTGTATTTAATACTGGCACCAGTAATGAGTCTTTGTTCATGAGCTCATTTTACTGTTGCGTAACTTCAAAACAGTGTATCTATACCCAGTTACTTCAAGAATGTATTTTTCAATGAAAAATATTCACGAATACTTTCAAGAAGTGTTCTTATTTGTATTAGAATTGAAAAAAAAAATTTCAGTATATTCGAATTCATACTCATATTCGTTGATTTTTTTTTTTTTTTACAACAAAGGAGGCAGCTCAAGGGCACAAAAAAAAGAAGACAATAATAAAAAAAAAAGCCCGCTACTCGCTGCTCCCAAAAAAGAATTAAAAGAGGTGGCCGAAAGAAAGATCAATTTCGGGCGGAGAGGTGTCCTGATACCCTCCTCTTGAAAGAGTTCAAGTCGTAGGCAGGAGGAAATACAGATGAAGGAAGATTGTTCCAGAGTTTACCAGCGTGAGGGATGAAAGAGTGAAGATGCTGGTTAACTCTTGCATAAGGGGTTTGGACAGTGTAGGGATGAGCATGAGTAGAAAGTCGTGTGCAGCGGGGCCGCGGGAGGGGGGGAGGCATGCAGTTAGCAAGTTCAGAAGAGCAGTCAGCGTGGAAATATCGATAGAAGATAGAAAGAAAGGGAACATCGCAGCGGAATTTAAGCGGTAGAAGACTATCAGTAGGAGGAGGAGAGCTGATGAGACGAAGAGCCTTAGACTCCACTCTGTCCAGAAGAGCTGTGTGAGTGGAGCCCCCCCACACGTGAGATGCATACTCCACACGAGGGCGGACAAGGCCTCTGTATATGGATAGCAACTGCGCGGGGGAGAAGAACTGGCGGAGACGATACAGAACGCCCAACCTCGAGGAAGCTGATTTAGCAAGAGAGGAGATATGAAGTTTCCAGTTGAGATTTTGAGTTAAAGATAGACCGAGGATGTTTAGTGTTGAAGAAGGTGACAGCTGAGTGTTGTCGAAAAATAGGGGATAGGTGTTTGGAAGATTGTGTCGAGTTGATAGGTGGAGAAATTGAGTTTTTGAGGCACTGAAGGACACAAGGTTCCTTCTGCACCAATCGGAAATGATAGCAAAGTCTGAGGTTAAGCGTTCTGCAGCCTCCAGTCTGGAGTCGTGTACTTCCTGTTGTGATGGTCTTCTATTGAAAGAAGTTGAATAATGCAGAGTGGAGTCGTCGGCGTATGAGTGGACAGGACAGTTTGTTATGGAAAGAAGATCATTGATGAATAACAGGAAGAGAGTGGGTGATAGGACAGAGCCCTGTGAAACGCCACTGTTGATAGGTTTAGGGGAAGAGCAGTGACCGTCTACCACCGCAGAGATAGAGCGGCCGGAAAGGAAACTGGAGATAGAGGAACAGAGAGAGGGATAGAATCCGAAAGAGGGCAGTTTAGAAAGCAAAGACTGGTGTCAGACTCTATCGAAGGCTTTCGATATGTCTAGCGCAACAGAGAAAGTTTCACCGAAACGGCTAAGAGAGGGTGACCAAGAGTCAGTTAAGAGAGCAAGAAGATCGCCAGTAGAACTCCCCTTGCGGAATCCATACTGGCGATCAGATAGAAGGTTAGAAGTGAAAAGTTGCTTTTGAATCTTCCGGTTAAGGACTGATTCAAAAGCTTTAGATAGACAGGAAAGTAAAGCTATAGGGCGTAGTTTGAGGGATTGGAACGGTCACCCTTCTTAGGCTGGGCTGGCCAAAGGCATACTTCCAGCAGGAAGGAAAGATAGATGTTGATAGGCAGAGACGAAAGAGTTTGACCCGGCAGGGTGTCAGCACAGAAGCACAGTTTTTAAGGACAATAGGAGGCACTCCATCAGGTCCATAAGCCTTCTGAGAGTTGAGGCCAGAGAGGGCATAGAAAACATCATTTGGAAGAATCTTAATAACAGGCATAAAGGAGTCAGAGGGGAGATGAGTAGGAGGAATATGCCCAGAATCGTCCAGGGTGGAGTTCTTTCAGAAAGTTTGAGCGAAGAGTTCAGCCTTAGAGACAGATGAGACGGCAGTGCTGCCGTCAGGGTTAAGGAGAGGAGGGAAAGAGGAAGAAGTGAAATTGGAGGAGATATTTTTGGCTGGATGCCAGAAGTCACGGGAAGAATTAGAAGAAGCAAGATGTTGACATTTTCTGTTAATAAAAGAAGTTTTGGTAAGTCGGAGAATAGATTTGGCACGATTCCGGGCTGAAATGTAAAGGTCAAAGTTAGTGGGAGTTCGAAGGCTCTGGAACCTTTTGTGAGCTGCCTCTCTATCTTTAATAGCACGAGAACAAGCGTGATTAAACCAAGGCTTTTTAGCATGAGGGATACAGAAAGTACGTGGAATGTATGCCTCCTTTCCAGAGACAATCACCTCTGTGATGCGCAGAGCACACACAGAGGGGTCTCTCTCCTGGAAGCAGTAATCATTCCACGGGAAATCGGAAAAGTACATCCTCAGGTCGTCCCACCGAGCTAAAGCAAAATGCCTGAAGCATCGCCTCTTCGGCGGGTCCAGAGGATATACAGGAGCGATAGGACAGGATACAGAAATAAGGTTATGATCGGAGGAGCCCAACGGAGAGAACAGTTTAACAGAGTAAGCAGAAGGATTAGAGGTAAGGAAGAGGTCTAGAATGTTGGGCCTGTCTCCAAGACGGTCGGGAATACGAGTAGGGTGCTGAACCAACTGCTCTAGGTCGTTGAGGAGAGCAAAGTTGTAGGCTTGTTCACCAGGCTGGTCAGTGAAGGAGGATGAAAGCCAAAGCTGGTGGTGAACATTGAAATCTCCCAAGATGGACATCTCAGCAAAGGGAGAGTGAGTCAAGATGTGCTCCACTTTAGAGTTCAAATAGTCAAAGAATTTTACATAGTTGGTAGAGTTAGGTGAGAGATAAACAGCACATATGTATTTAGTAATAGAATGACAATGAAGTCTTAGCCAGATGGTGGAAAATTCAGAAGAGTCAAGGTCGTGGGCACGAGAGCAAGTGATGTCACTGCGCACGTAGGCGCAACATCCAGCTTTGGATTGAAATTTAGGATAGAGATAGTAGGAGGGAACAGAGTAGAGGTTGCTGTGTGTAGCCTCAGAAACCTGTGTTTCGGTGAGGAAGAGAAGGTGGGGTTTAGAGGTAAATTTGAAGTTTTCGTTATCGTATTCGAATGCACAACTCTTGTGTTCACTCCATCCTTGGTGTGTGTGTGTGTAATTCCCCTATTGGTCTGCTGCGGGTCTCTCGAGACAGCCAGCCGTTCCCCTACGGAAGGAGCTCAGAGCTCAGTGACCGATCTTTGGGTAGGACTGAGACCACTCACACACAACACACCGCGACAACGAGGTCACAACTCCTTGCCTGACGTCGCGTGCCTACTCACTGCTAGGCGAACAGGGGCTACACGTGAAAGAAGATAAACCCAACTTATCTTCACCCGGTCGGGGAATCGAACCCCGGTCCTTCTGGTTGTGAGGCAGTCGCTCTAACCACTGAGCTACCGGGCCGTATGTGTGTGTGTGTGTGTGTGTTTTTAGGATGCAGATTTTCTTTTCATAATACCTTTTTAATCTGTGTCCTCGCCTACGTTTGCTCCTCTCCAGAAAGCCGCTCACCCGCCCTCGTATAAATCCTTGATAAATGTATCCCGCTGGCTCCTGGATGGCTGGGTAGGATAGCTGAATAGTTATGTTTCCCCTTGAGCGTTTGGATAGTTGGATAGTCGTGTATGATAAGATACAGAACAAGATGAAGAGAGAGAGAGTAAAGGAGGCAGCTTAAAGGTAAAAACAACAAAAAAATCCCAATATCACTGCTTCTATAAAAGAAATTAGCGAGCGTGGCCAGAAGAGATGCCAATAAGTTTTCCATTGTCAATCTGTTTCGTCTTCCATTACCTCCTCGTCCTTTTCTTTCCCCTTTGTTCCTTATCTCCTCTTTATCTCATCTCTTCTCTTTCTTTCCCCTTCTCATTTGCTACCCCCGACTTTCCCCCTTCTCTTCCCCTTCCTTTCCTTTCCCCTTCTTAAAGTTCCTTTTATATCCCTTCTCTTCATTTTTCATCCTTTACCTTTCCTCTGCCTTTCTTCCTTTTCCTCACCGTCTCTTTCCCTTCCCTTTCCTTCTCTTCCCTTTCCTTCCCTTCCCTTCGTTTCCCTTTCCTTCCCATCCTTTCCATTCCCTTCCCGTTCCTTCCCATCCCTTCCCTTCCCTTCCTTTCCCATCCCTTCCCTTCCCATCCCTTCCCTTTTCTTCCCTTCCCTTCCTTTCCCTTCCTTCATCCTTCGTTTATCTTCCTTCCCTTCCTTTCCATTCCTTCCTTTTCCATCCTTCTCTTCCTTTCGTCCCTTCCACCCTTCCTTCCCATCCCTTCGTTTATCTTCCCTTCCCTTCCTTTCCATTCCCTTCCCTTCCTTTCCCATCCCTTCTCTTCCCTTTCCGTCCCTTCCCACCCCCTCCCTTCCCTTCCCTTCGTTTATCTTCCCTTCCCTTCCTTTCATTCCTTCCCTTCCTTCCTTCCTTCCCTTCCTTCGTTTATCTTCCCTTCCTTCCTTTCCATTCCCTTCCTTCCTTTTCCCATCCTTCTCTTCCCCTCCGTCCTTTCCCACCTTTCCTTCCCGTCCTTCCACCCTTCCCTTCCCTCCTTCTTTTCCCTTTCCTTCCTTTCCCTTTCGTTTCACTTCTCTTTCCCTTCCTTTCCGCTTTTCTTTTTCCTTATATCC
>NC_066550.1:6156894-6171894 GCF_024679095.1 Eriocheir sinensis | reverse complement strand
AAAAGCAAATTGCACGCGAAGCCAAGTCCAACCCGAAAAAGTTCTTCACGTATATAAGAACCAAAAAGAAGACAAAAAGCAATATCGGTCCCCTAAAAGATGAAAGTGACGTACTAACACAGGACAGCAGACAAATGGTCGAAACAAGTCCACCGGACCCGACGACTTGTCACCCAGGCTGTTCAAGGAACTCAAGCACCAAATCCTCAAGCCACTCACCGCCATCTACAATCTGACACTACAACAAAACAAAGTCCCAAAAGACTGGAAACAAGCGAACGTAACACCGATCTACAAAAAGGGTGACTAAAGTGTGGCCCTTAACTACAAGCAATCAGCTTGACCTCAGTGGCGGGAAATTTTTTCGAGAAGATCATCAGAGACAAACTCGTTAGGTTCCTTGAAGACAACAACATCATTTCCGATGCTCAGCACGGTTTCAGGAATAAGCGCTCATGCTTAACCAATTTACTGGACTTCTTCCAAGGTATCTATGAAAACTGGAATAATCATATCCCCAGTGATGTTATATATCTAGACTTTCAAAAAGCCTTTGACAAAGTGCCACACGAAAGAATCCTCCAGAAACTCAAGTCGGCGGGGTTGGGCGACAATCTGACAGCGTGGATCAAAGACTGGCTCACTGGAAGAAAACAAAGAGTTGTACTCAACGGACAGGCCTCCGAGTGGCTCCCGGTCACAAGTGGAGTGCCACATGGGTCGGTGCTGGGACCCATACTCTTCATCATATATATATCAACGACTCTTTCAAGATTTGCCGACGACACAAAGGTGGGTGGGAAGGCTCTCACGAAGTCAGACCGCGAAATTATCCAGAGAGGCCTGGATCAGATCACTCGGTGGTCAGAAAAATGGCAGATGTCCTTCAACACTACCAAATGTAAAGTAATGCATATTGTATCCAGAAACAGCAACCACACATACTACATGGGTGGCGAACCACTACAAGTAGTGCAAGAGGAAAGAGACCTCGGGGTCACCATCAGCAGTGACTTGCAACAAACAAAACACTGCAAGTCCGCCTGTAAGAAAGCCAATACAATGCTCGAATACAAGACGCCGGGAGTTACGTTATCCTTGTATAATTCGCTGGTAAGGCCCCACCTGGAATACGCCGTGCAATTCTGGTCTCCAAATTACAGGAAAGACATTGAATTACTTTAGAGAGTGCAGCGCCGCGCCACGAAGATGATACCATCACTGAGGACGAAGCCCTATGAAGAGCGACTCGAGCGACTCAATCTCTTCACGTTGGAAAAGAGACGACTGCGGGGAGACATGATACAAGTCTTTAAGTACCTGAACAAGCTCAGCAACGTTGATCACTCCAGACTCTTCACGCTACAAACCAACCTGAGAACAAGAAACAACGGAAAAACAATTCAAGCAAAGCGATGCAATACCGACATCGGCAGGAGTTATTTCTCGAATAGAGTTGTTCGCCACTGGAACAGCCTTCCTGCAGAAGTGGTTAGCGCAGAGACCATCAACTCCTTCAAGAAACGCATTGATCGCCACTTTGCTGCATCGGGAGTGAACTAAACGTATCCAAGAGTAGGTGCACAAGTGCTTTAATCCTTCCCTGCAAGCCACTCCTATGGCTAACGGATTGATTAAATCACTGACAGCAGGCAGCCTGGTAATGAGAAAACAGGCTTTCTGCTGCCTGCTAGTCCATGTTTCCATGTTTCCTCCTCCTCCTCCTCCTCCTCCTCCTCCTCCTCCTATCTCTAATTTTTGTTTCTTCCTCGTGCTTTCCTCGTCCACCATCTTTTTCTAATGTTCCTCCACTTATCATTTTTTTTTCATATTTTTATCACTTTTCCATCTTTTTATTATTAATATTATATTATTATCATCATCATCATCATCATTATTATTATTATTATTATTATTATTATTATTATTATTATTATTATTATTATTGTTATTGTTATTTTTAATACTATTATTATCATCATTATTTTTTATATTATTTCTTCGTCGTCTTATTCCTCCTCCTCCCCCTCCTCTTCCTCATTCTCTCTCCTGCTTAACCATTTTATTGGACTTCTTGCAAAGTGTGCCACATGAAAGCTGGGACAATCGTATCTCCAGTGACGTTATATATTTAGATTTTCCGAAAGCCTTCGACAAAGTACCACACGAAGGACTCCTTGAGAAATTCACGTCAGCCCTATGAGGAGGCAGTCTGGATACTTGGATAAGAAATTAACTTGCACAGGAAAAGCAGCGAGTTGTACTCACCGGGCAGGCATCCGAATGGCGCCCGTCACAAAGAGTGTCCCATTAGCCATCCCTGCTACCTACCCTCACCCTGCTATGATATATATATATATATATATATATATATATACCTATATATATATATATATATATATATATATATATATATATATATATATATATACATATATATATATATATATATATATATATATATATATATATATATATATATATATATATATATATATATATATATATATATATATATATCTATCTATATATTAGAGCCAGCCTTTCGAAGTTTGCCGATGACGCAAAAGTCTTTTAGTGTGCTCGGGTTCACAGCGAGAAACTTTTGAGTGCAAGACGCTAGGACTGATGGTCTTCTAGAACTCACTGTTGACACCTTACGCGCAATACGCAGTGCAGTTCTGCTCCCTCCCTCCCTCTTTTTTTTTCTTTTTTCTTTTTTTTTTTTTACGTTCGCCGGCGAGTGTTTTATTGTACGTTGTTCATACCTGACCCATGCTGCCCCCGGAGCTCCAGATGATAAACTTTAGAGTGTTCCGCTTGAGTCCGGGTTGATAGACGGACATCAGTCTTGGGCCACTAGGCGATGACTGAAAACTGTCTACTTGTAGCGGCAGGCGGGATTCGAACTCGGGTTCTCCTGAACACCGCGCTTGCACGCTGACTGCTCAGCCGCCGCCTACTGAATTACAAGAAAGGTATTGAGCTGTTCGAGAGAGAATAGCGACGTGCTACGATAATGATACTTTTTTTTTTACAGCAAAGGAAGAAGCTCAAGGGCAAAAAAAATAATAAATTAATAAAAAAAAAAGTCCGTTTAACACTGCCCCCTATAAAAACGAGTTCAAAGGAGTGGCCAAAAGATGGGTCAATATCGGGAGGAGACGTGTCTCGATACACTCCTCATGAAAGAGTTCAAGTCGTAGGCAGGAGGAAATACCGACGAAGGAAGACTGTTCTAGAGTTTACCCATGAAAGGGATGAAATAATGAAGATGCTGGTTAACTCTTGCATAACGGATTTGGACAGTATAGGGATGAGCCTGAGTAGAAAGTCGTGTGCAGCGGGGCCGCGGGAAGAGGGGAGGCATGCAGTTAGCAAGTTCAGAAGAGCGGTCAGCGTGGAAATATCGATAGAAGATAGAAAGATAGACAACATGGCGGCGGAATTTAAGCGGTAGAAGACTCAGTAAGGGGAGAGGAATTGATGAGACGAAGAGCCTTTGACTCTGTCCAGGAGACCTGTGTGTGGAGCCCCCTCACACGAGACGCATGCTCCGTACAAGGGCGGACAAGGCCCTTGTATATGGATAGAATCTGGGAGAGGGAAAAGAACTGGCGGAGACGGTTGAAGGCACAACCTTATGGCGACTCTAGCGTTGGAAAACAGAAGACCGCGGGGGGATTTGATAAAGGTCTTCTAATACTTGAACAAGTTCAGGGATGTCGATTGTGCTTCAAATTAAACCCAAGGACTGGAAGCAATGGTCAACCAATTCCATGCTATAAAAATTGGCAAAAGTATTTATCAGTCACCCGCCACTGGAACAACCTTCCTCCTGAAGTTTTAGTGTGAAAACGATCAGCTCCTTTAAGAATCGCATTTAGCGTTACTTTGCTTCGTCAGGGGAGAACCGGACGTCATCGCACGTACGTACAAAAGTGCCCTGATCTCTTCCGCAGGGCACTCAAGTGGCTGACGAACTGATCAAATCACTAAAGCAGGCTGCATCGTAATGTGCCAACTGACTTTTTGCTGCCTTCTCTTTCATGTTTCCTCCTCCTCCTCCTCCTCCAACTCCTCCTCCTCCTCCTCCTCCTGTCCTTCATCTTCCACCTTTGATTAGATAGTTAGTGTAGCTTGTCACAAACAGCCTCGTAAGGACCATCAGGTCAGCTGTTGTTTGCTCTTCCTTTATGTTTTTTTGTGTTCCTCCTCCTCCTCCTCCTCCTCCTCCTCCTCCTCCTCCTCCACCTCCTCCTCCGTCAGCCACAGAACTTTATGCCCAGGTAGAGGAAAGGAAAGCCCCCAGGAGATCTTTAGAGGAAAAAAAACTTGTATCAAATTTATGGATGCAAAGCAGAAGCCGTTTTGATCTTATTCTATATTGAGAGAGAGAGAGAGAGAGAGAGAGAGAGAGAGAGAGAGAGAGGTGATATATAAGGATAATGTATGAGATGGGTAAGAAGAGTGTATTTAATTTATGATCCACTACCTGTAGGAGTTTCAGGTCGAGGGAGGAATTGATGGATGGATGAGTGGATGAAGGAAGGAAGGAAGGAAGGAAGGAAAGAAAGATAGAAAGAAAGAAAGTTAGGAATGAAGGTTAAATGAAAAAATGAGTGATTGAAGGTTGGAAAGAATGAAAAAAGGAAGAAAGGAAGGAAGGAAGAGAAGAGAAAGAAGGAAGAAAGGTAAGAAGGGAGAGAAGGAAGAAAGATAGGTAATCGAATGAATGTGGAAAAATAAAGTAAGAACGAAAGAGTGATAGGAAGTCAGAAAGAAGAAATAAAAGAAAACGGAGAAAGATCATAAAAAGGAATGGAACAAGGACTCAAGGGAATAAGGAAGAGAGAAGGAATTATAGGACAGCGGAATGAGAAAGAAAAAGGGAAGGGGAGAAAGAAAACAGAACGAAAGGGAGAAGCGAACGAAGCAAACAAGGAAGGAAGAAAAGAAGGGCAGGAGGAAAAACAAGGAAGGAAGAAAGAAGGCAGAAGGAAATTAGAGAAGTAAAGACATAAGGAAAACAGTATGAGAAAGAAAAAGGGAAGGAAATAAAGAAAACAGGACGAAAGAGAGAAGCGAACGAAGGAAACAAGGAAGGAAGAAAGAAGGCAGAAGGGAATTAGAGAAGGAAAGACATAAGGAAAACAGTATGAGAAAGAAAAAGGGAAGGGGAGAAAGAAAACAGAACGAAAGAGAGAAGCGAACGAAGCAAACAAGGAAGGAAGAAAGAAAGCAGGAGGGAATTAGAGAAGGAAAGACATAAGAAAAACAGTATGAGAAAGAAAAAGGGAAAGGAAATAAAGAAAACAGGACGAAAGGGAGAAGCGAACGAAGGAAACAAGGAAGGAAGAAAGAAAGCAGGAGGGAATTAGAGAAGTATAGACATAAGGAAAACAGTATGAGAAAGAAAAAGGGAAGGAAAGAAAGAAAACAGGGCGAAAGGGAGAAGCGAACGAAGGAAACAAGGAAGGAAGAAAGAAGGCAGGAGGGAATTAGAGAAGGCAGGAGGGAATTAGGGAAGTAAAGACATAAGGAAAACAGTAAAGGGAGTTCAAGGGCCAATTCTGTCCACGTTATTTTCTTACTGACGAAATGCGGACTCCATCATGGGGCAGTAAAATGAACGGTTATGCAGGAGGAGGAGGAGGAGGAGGAGGAGGAGGAGGAGGGGACAAAAAAGGGAATGTTAAGGAAAACTAAGAAGCGATGAGACGAAAAAGAGAGAAAGAATGGAAGATATTGAAGGTAAGATGAGGATGACTTATGGAAGACAAGGAGGAGGAGGAGGAGGAGGAGGAGGAGGAGGAGGTGTTTGTAATGTTTAAAGAAGCAAGCGTAGAAGAATATAGGAATAGCGGAGTGTAAAAAAGAAAGAGGAAAGAAGGAAAAATAGAAGAGGAGGAGGAGGAGGAGGAGGAGGAGGAGGAGGAGGAAGTAACCGAGGTGATGATTTTTTAAGAGGACAGCAGGAGGAAAAGGAGAAGGAGGAGGGAGGGAGGGGAGGAGGAGGCCGGAAAGAAGTTAGTAAGTTGGAAGTAGAGGAGGAGGAGGAGGAAGAAAGAAAAAAGTTACTAAGGAGGAGGAGGAGGAGGAGGAGGAGGAGGAGGAGGAGGAGGCAGTGGTGTTGGGAGGATAAACGAATAAAAATGCCAGGAAGTAGAGTAAGATCAGGTAAGGAGACGAACAGAGGCAAGACGTCGTTTAGAGCCCCGAATGTCTTTACACTGCGCGCGGCCGTCCCCAAGAGGGTAAGCGAGGCATCGGAAAGCGAGAAGCGTTGAAACTGAGGTCGGTGTTGTCAGCCGCTTCCAACACTCACATCATCTATTTCCAAAGGTCGGAGAGGAGATCACTCGAGTTCTATTAAGTGTTTTTAGGTTCGTGGTACAGGAGATGGGTCATACTCCTAGAAGGGTCATGAAGCTACCCCTGGAAATGCCAAAGAAATCCTACGAAAGCCTTGTCAAATATGTGTGTTTTAGGTTCGTGGTACAGGAGATGGGTCATACTCCTAGAAGGGTCATGAAGCTACCCCTGAAAATGCCCAAAACTCCTGCGAAAGCCTTGTCAAATATGTGTGTTTTAGGTTCGTGGTACAGGAGAAGGGTCATACTACCAGAAGGGTCATGAAGCTACCCCTGGAAATGCCCCAAACTCCTGCGAAAGCCTTGTCAAATATGTGTGCTTTGGGTTCGTGGTACAGGAGAAGAGAAGGATCAGACTACCAGAAGGGTCATGAAGCTACCCCTGGAAATCCCCCAAAACTCCAGCGAAAGCCTTGTCAAACATATGTGCTTAAGGTTCGTGCTACAGGAGAAGAGAAGGGTCAGACTACCAGAAGGATCATGAAGTTACCCTGGAAATGCCCAAAAACTCCTGCGAAAGTCTTGTCAAATATGTGCTTGTGAGCCGAAATGTTTAAGAATATGACCATTACACCTTTCAAGAGGAGAGTATCAAGACACCTCTCCTCTGGCCCCTCATATTTTTTTTTCTTTTAATGGAGAGAAAAGGTTAAATAATTTCGAATAGAGAAGAAGCAGGAGAAAATAGACTCGCAGGATTATTATTTAAAAAAAAATCCTTAAAAGATGTGCTCCCGTGCCGACACCCTGCCTGGTCAAACTCTCGTCTCTGCCTGTCAACATCCACCCCTCCCTCCTGCTGGACAAACTCTCGTCTCTGCCTTTCAACATCCACCTTTCCCTCCTGCTGTAAGTGCGGCTATATACGTGTACAGCCTGTGCCTAAGAAGGGTGACCGCTCTAATCCCACAAACTACCGCCCTATAGCTTTACTTTCTTCTCCTTCTAAAGCTTTGAAACTCTCCTTAACAGGGAAGTTCTTAAGCATTATCGCCTTCTGCTCTCCTTCTACTTCTTCTTCTACTTCTCCTTCTTCGACTACTACTTCTTCTTCTTCTTCTTCTTCTTCTTTTTCTTCTTTTTCTTCGTCTTCTTTGTCTTCCTCCTCCTCCTCCTCCTCCTCCTCCTCCTCCTCCTCCTCTGATCTCCAGCATGGAATCCGCAAGGGGCGTTCTACTGGTGATCTTGCCCTCCTAACTCACTCCTGGCCCTCCTCTCGTAGCCATTTCGGTAAAACTTTTGCTGTTCATTAGACATTCAGGAGAAGGGAAACGACCTCATCAAAAGTAACATCAACAGGATTTCGTTACCAAAATATATGAAAAAACAGAGATATAGAGAAAGGCGAATCGATATTAAAGGAGAAAAGAAGTAAGAAAAATGAGAAAGAGGAAAGTAAAGATGTAATGAAGCAGAGAAGCAACAATGTCATCAAAAGTAACATCGACAGGACTTCGTTATCAAAAGATGTGAACGAAAGTGATAGAGAAAGTCGAATTGATATTAAAGGAGAGAAGAAGTAAGTAAATTGAGAGACAGGAAAAGGAGATTCTGACATACAGCGAAAAGGTAAACAACGTCATCAAAAGTAACATCAACAATACTCCATTACCAAAAGATGTGAACGAAAGTGATGGAGAAAGGCGAAAAGATGTTGAAGGAGAAAAGAAGTAAAATGAGAAGGAGGAAGAGGAGGAAATGCCACGAAGGAAAAGGGAAAAAATAATAAAAAAGTATCATCAACTCAAAATATTAACGAAAGTGATCAAGAGAAAAGCGAATTAGTATTTTGGAGAGAAGTGAGTAAAATGAGACATGAACAAGAGATGATATAGCAGAAAAAGGCACACTACGAAAGAAGATTAAGAAGAGGAAGAGGAAGAGGAAAAGAAGACAAAGGCATACAACAAAGAGGAAACACAACGAAGCAAGATGAATATTAGGAAATGGAAGAAGGAAAATAATAGAAAGAGGAGGAAATGGAGGAGATGACATATGACAAAAAATAGATGAAAAATAATCATGAAGAGAAAAAAGGAGGAGAAAGAAAAGGACAAGGAAGAGGGGAAAGAGATGATATTATGCAGCAAAAATAAAGAGACGGGAAAAAGATGAAAAATTAGGAGGCAACATTCGATAAAAAGAACCCGAAAGAAGATTGAGAAGATAAATATGAAGGGGAGGAGGAGGAGGAGAAAAAGGAGACGTCAAACAACTAAAGGAGAAACGAAAGGAAGACTGCGAAGAAAAGAAGGAAGCAAAGAGAAAGAAGAGGAGATAACATTAATAAGGAGAAAGATGTGAAGGAACAGATGGGAGACACAACCAAGGAAGATCATGATAATAAAAAAAAGAAAGAGAAAGAGGAAAAGATGACATAGAAGAAATAAAAGCCACGACAAAGGAAGATCATGATTAGCAAAGTGAAAGAAGAAAAAGAGAAAGAGGAAGAGGAGAAAATGGAGGCAAACGGAGACACTACAAAAGGAAGATCATGATTACTAAACAGAAAGAAGAAAACAAAGGAATAGAAAGAGGAGAAAGAGAAAAAGGAAAAGTAGGAGAGGGCATACAACAAATAAAAGACTCGACCAAGAAAGATCATGATAGCCAAGCAGAAAAAGGAAAAGAGGAGGAGAAAGAGAAAGGAGAGAAGGAGAAAATGACATACCGCAAATAAAAGAGACACAACAAAGAAAGATGAAAAAGAGAAGGAGGAGAAGAAAGAGAAAGAGAAAAAGGAGAAAATGACACACAGCAAATAGGAAACACGACAAAGAAAGATTATGATTGTCAAAAAGAGAGAAGAAAAAAGAAAGAGGAAGAAGAGGAAATGACCCAGCACATAGGACACACGATGGAAAAGAAAGATGATGCTTACGAAAAAGAGGAAGAGGAAGAGGAAGAGAAGTAGGTCACATCATCCACGCGTAAACATCCGTCAAGGGAACACTTCTTCGCATTAAAAAGTCATAGTCGTGTTTTTAGACTGATGGATGAATGCCGGGATGACGGATGACCTGACCTGACCTGACGGATGACGATGAGGCGAGAACGGGAGAGGGAAGGGAGGAAAGGGTTAAGGGGGAGGAGGGAACGAGGGAGTGAAAAGAGGAAAGGATAAAAGGGTGAAGAGGAAGAAAAGAATGGAGGAAGAGGGAAAGAATGAAAAGGTGGAGGGAGGAAAAGGGAGGAAAGAATAAAAGGAGGAAGAGGGAGGAAGGGATAAAGGTGAGAAAATGTCCGGTCTATAAATGGATGGCCTCCTTCTCCACTTTCTCATCTTTTCCTTCTTCTTTCTCTCTCTCTTCTTCTCTTTCTTTTTCCTCTTTTCTTCTTCATGTACTCCTTCTCCTTCTTCTTCTTCTTCATGTACTCCTTCTCCTTCTTCTTCTTCTTCTCCTTCTTCTACTTCTTTTTCGTCTTCTTCTTTCTCCTCCTCCTCCTCCTCCTCCTCCTCCTCCTCCTCCTTAAGAAGAGAGAGAGGTCCTGCGGGTGTTAAGGAGATCAGAAGTTAGTGAGAGGAAAGGTTAATGTTCTTGTTCTTCTCTTTTACTGCAATCACGCAAATGGCGGAGAGGCGAGCGAAGAAAAACCATTACCCGAGTGTGCCGTAACAAGTGACGATGACCTACTCCTCTGTCACGCCGCT
This sequence comes from Eriocheir sinensis, assembly GCF_024679095.1. Lineage (NCBI taxonomy): Eukaryota > Metazoa > Arthropoda > Malacostraca > Decapoda > Varunidae > Eriocheir > Eriocheir sinensis. The sequence goes on along the minus strand of NC_066550.1, from coordinate 6,161,868 downwards.
CGTCTCCGTCACCGTAACCTTTAGCTGCTGGGGGGCGGAGGGGGGCTGGGGGGGATAGGCGAAGGGTCACAATGCAGATACCTAAGTCTATATATCCCAAGTCAAGTCACTCTGCTTCAAAACTCCAACCGGTACGCGCAGGAGGCGGTTTTGGGGCGGAGCAGCGGGATGACGTCACATGGAGCTAAAAAAAAAAAAAAAAATACCCGCCAGTTCAGGGGTGACTAGAGTTGGGGCCGTATGTACACTCTGGATGTGCATTCTCGCCTTCTTTCACAGCGCGCTCAGGCAAGCCACTGACGAAAAAATATGCCTTTTTATTGTGCTATTGCGTGACTGTAATTCCAATGCCTACAAACGGCGGTGTGGGGTGTGAGGGAGGGCATGTTGAAGTGATTGATTTAAATTAGTCCGCCTTTCTCCGTTTTCTCTAAATCCCTGTTTCTACATTCTCTAGTTTGGCTCCAAGCAGTGTCACGCATAAACCACGCCTCGGCCGTGTCTCCTCCCACAAACCTGCGTATGACTTGACTTGGTGTATATAGACTTAGGAAGATACGATGAAGGGGGGGATCCTGAATTCGAATCGCGTCGCTGCCTTTTTTTTTTTTTTTTTTTTTTTTTTTACAGTATACGAAGCAGCTCAAGGGAAAAAATAAATAAAAAAAAAGCCTGCTAATCACGAGTGTAGGACATTTTCCCCTCTGGACATATTCCCCTGTGGACATTTTCCTCTCTTCAGTTCAAGTTACTCAGCTTCCTCGGTGCTAGTTTCAAGTTTTGGGATGGTAGTTCATATATTGCGAGAGTTTCATGACTTCATTCCGGCGCCGTCCACCTCTTTTTCCTCCACGGACTTGGAATGTGCACAGAAAAAATGTGTTGAACTGTCCACAAGACAACTCCAGGAGCAGCTCTTTGATATGCGCGTAGCTCGACGAGATGGAAAGAAGACTGTACCATAAATTTTGAAGGCTGTTGGCTATTGTATCAGCCCCTAAATATATAATAGTATTGCGTATTTTTATCCTTGATGCATATATGACTTTACCACATTTTTATATACCCAGTATTCGACCTTACACATATGCGTATATAAGGATGTAAGTTTCAGAGTTTAATCCTTTTTTTAACACTGTATTGGACCCTACACGTATGAATGTATGGAGTATTTCAAGTTTTTGAGTTTACCCTGCTTGAGAAATTCATTTTTTTAAATTTGAAAGTCAACTTTTTAAATTTGAAAGCCAACTTTTTAAAATTTGAAGTTCAATTTTTTTTTAATTTGAAGGTGAAAAGGTGTAGACCTCCATGGCAAACCTGGTAAAGATCCGTTAAGAGAAAAAAAAATGAGGGATTGGAAAAAGTGTCCTGTGGGGGAATGTTCCGGGGGTAGAAGGTCCAGATGGGAATATGCCCGGCACCCCTAATCAGCGCCCCTTTAAAACAGAGTATCGATGAGTGGCCAAAAGAGAGGTAATTTTCGGGAGGAGAGGTGTCTCGATACGCTCCTGTTGAAAGAGATCATGGTGTAGACAGGAGGAAATACAGACTAAGGAAGGCTGTCCCTGAATTTACCAGTGTAAGGGATGAAAGAATGAGGATGCTGGGTTAACTCTTGCATGAGGGGTTTGGACAGTGTATTTTTATTTATTATTATTTTTTTTTTTACAACAAAGGAGGCAGCTCAAGGGCACACAAAAAAAACAATAATAAAAAAAAGCCCGCTAATCGCTGCTCCCATAAAAGAATCAGAAGAGGTGGCCAAAAGCAAGGTCAAATGATCAAAAGCAGGTCCAGAGTGCAGCGGGACCACGGGAAGGGTGGGGCGTGCATATAGTAAGTTCATAAGAGCAGTTGAAAGAGGTCAAGTTGTAGGCAGAGGAGGAAATACACACGAAGGAATTAAGGCTGTCCCGATTGAAGATGCTGGTTAACTCTTGCATAAGGGATTTGAACAGTGTATGGGTGATCAAAAGTAGAAGGTCGAGAGTGCAGTGGGGCCACGGGAGGGGCGGGGCGTGCAGATAGTAAGTTCATAAGAGCAATCACCATGAAAATATCAACAGAAGAAGACAAGTTTCAGGTCAGTATTCTCGGACTCTCCCGCCTCTCACGTCATCTATTTCCAGAAGTCGAAAAGATCAATCGGACTCTCAGGAGTGTTTTTTTCACGTTCATGGTGCAGAGGAATGGTCAAGATAACACCTAGGTCATGAAACTACTCCTGGAAATGCCCAAAACTCCTATGAAAGCCTTGTCAAATTTGAATGCTGGGGCGCAGAAATGTTTATGTATATGGCCTTCAGTGGGTCAGTCTAAGTAACGTGGGTAAAGTAACTTCAACGAGGAGCAACTTAAGTCAAGCAGGAATATGGAACTTTGGCAGCGATAGACACAAGACCAGCGACGAGCGCCCTTCAAGATAGAGCCTGCATGTCAGCGATAAGGGCGAGAATGTGGAAAAGAAAACGTAGAAAGGAAAACGTTTGAGAAATGAAAACGTGGGTGAGGCAACTTCAGCGACTTCTAGCAAGGGAGGCACCGAGGGGCAGAAATATGTAACTACGGCAGCGATAAACACAAGACCAGCAGCGAACGAAGCCTGCCAGTGATATGGAAAAGAAAATGTAGTTAGGAAAACGTGAGAGAAATTAAAACTTGGGTTGAGTAACTTCAGCGAGGAGAAACTTCAAGCAGGAATATGAAGCTTTGGCAGCGATAAACACAAGACCAGCAGCGAACGTCCTTGAAGATAAAGCCTGCAAGTGATATGGAAGAGAAAACGTAGTAAAGAAAACGTGAGAGAAATTAAAACTTGGGTTGAGTTAACTTCAGCGAGGAGAAACTTCAAGCAGGAATATGAAACTGTGGCAGCGATAAACACAAGACCAGCGACGAGCGCCCTTCAAGACAGAGCCTGCCAGCGATAAGGGCGAGAATATGGAAAGGAAAGCTTAGAAAAGAAAACGAGAGAAATGAAAACGTGGGTCAGGTAACTTTGGCAACTTCTAGCAAGGCGGACAAACAGGAATATGGAACCAAGATCTTGTATGGAACTACGGCAGCGATAAACTCAAGACCAGCAGCGAACGCCCTTCGAGATAGAGCCTGCCAGCAATATGGGCAAGGACACGGAAAATAATGCGTTGGAGACATGAAAACGTGGGAAACAAATCCATCCTCCGCCCACAAACAAACGCCATCGAGTTCCACATCCGTTTGCCTTCCCCAGGTATCCTCAGGTGCCCCGTGATCAACCCCAGGTGTCCCATGATTGATTAACCTGGTGAGGAGGGTGCCGAAATCAGCGATCCGTGACCAGACTCCTCTAACCTGGATTTCCCAAGTGAGGTGTGTCAACCAATACTGAGGGCGATAGAACATGAGTTAAAATATGTTTTTTTCTCCGCGAAATATTATTTGGTGGTGCTCGTTGGGTTGGACTTAGTGAAAAAGGTTATCATGCGCGTGAATTATTCTGACGCAAATTATATAAATATTTTGTTGTTAATGTTACTGGGGTTGGGTGGTGGTGGCTGTCGTGCTGTTTAATGGGTTTGCTTACATATATACCTATTTGTTTATTCAGTTTCGTATTTGCTTATCATATATTTTTGTCTAGATTCTTACTTTACTTATTTGCTCATTTGTTCATCCTTCAGTATATTTATTCACATAGGTAAAGGTACAGGTGGGTGCATACGCTATAGCTACGCGTGGCCGCGGTGCTCATCTCCGATCTGTTGGCCCTTTGAGCCTGTGGTAGACAACAACCATCACCCCGGGCCAATGTGATATCCGGGATTGCCACAGTTTACCTTACCCGGGTTTCCCCAGGTACCCATTTGTCAACGAGCTCGAATGGGAGGATGACCATCTGGGTGAGCTGTACGCCGACTACCCGGACCGGGATTCGAACCCGGGCCCGCGGAGTGTTAGCTAGGCACGCGGACCACTAGACCACGGATGCGTACATGTTTTCCTTTCATTTATTTTTTATTCAATACTTTTTCATTTTATACATTTCTTTATTTACTTTTCACTCCTGCCTTCCTGCCTGTCATTCCGGCCGCTGCGGGTGAAAGGTCAACACACCCGCGACTCACCTGTCCTCCTCACACCTGACTCCTCGAACACTGATACTCCGAGATGGAAGAGAAACACCTGCAGACTTTTTAATCCTTTCCTGCACGTAATTCTCACCTTGTCCCATTTCCTGGATGTCGAAAGGAAAACAAATACGTTATAATTCATCTCAAAGCATTTTACGACCACTTACAAAATTCAACTTTTTTATTGGGGGGTGAGGGAAGAAAGGGAGAAGAATTGTGTGTTGATAGTCATTTCAACGTTTATTTCGTGGTTTAACTTGCGTAATGAATCGAAGTTGGTGTTTTTTTCTCATGTCTCTGGCCGGCTTCCTTGAGACTATGTGATTGTAACATCTCCTGCAATTATTTCCTCATGCCAGATTCTAACCATATACACAAAGGCCTTGTCTGCCCTCGTGTGTGTGTGTGTGTGTGTGTGTGTGTGTGTGTATGTGTGTGTGTGTGTGTGTGTGTATGTGTGGAGGGGGGCTTCACACACAGCCTTTGGGGCAGAGTAGAGTCGAAGGCTTTTCACCTCATCAGCTTCCTTCTCACTGACACTTAAATTTCGCCTCAGTGTTGCCTCTCTCTCTACATATTTTTTTTATCTTCTGCCGCAATTTTCATGCTGACTGCCTTTCTGAACTAGGCCTCTACTACCCCGCGTCCCCGCTGCACACAACTATCTACTCTAGCTCACTTATATGCAAGAGTTAACCAGTATTTTCAGTTTTTCATCCGTTTCACTGATAAGCTCTAGAACAGCCTTCCTTCGTCCGTGGTTCCTTCTGCCTACGACTTGAAGGCTTTCCAGAGGTGTATTTAGACACCTCTCCAAACATTTTTGAACATTATTTTGAACTCCAGGCCTTTTTGGGGC
>NC_066550.1:6139394-6149394 GCF_024679095.1 Eriocheir sinensis | reverse complement strand
TCGTGTTTTTCTCTCGTTCATTTCTTCTGTGGGCTGCATCAAGGGTCAGGTCTCTGTGGCAATGGGCCATGGGATCGAAGATCCTTATGTCAAAATATGCCCTTTGTCCACGAGTCCAAAACCCTCTGGCGCTAACATCCACTCGTGCTTCGTTCGAAACATTAGCGGTGCGTCTGGCGAGGTGTTCGCCTTGCAGAGGAAGCAGCATGGGCTCCACGGTCACGTCGTGACAGATTTCAGCATCTAAGCTCTCACGTCTCTCACTTCATCATGCCTCATGCAGACGAAGCCTCCTGTCTTGCATGTCATGGCATGGTTTTGGTTGAAGGGTGAGCCACAGGTACACATGTTTGGGAGCCCATCCACTGGCCAGCCATACCTCAGGGCAAGGGCATCTGTGAATTCTTTCTTGTTTAGGTTGAAGCCTTTTGCCCTGATAGGTAGTGTGGTTAGCCAGTTCGAAGCGCCCACTTCCTGTGCTATATCCGTCCTCCTCCTTGTGTCTTCCGGGAGTTCTCTCATTAGGTCACTCAGAGTGTCTCTCTGTTTTTCTTCTCGGTTCTTGGAGATTTCATTCCTTAGTGACATAATTTCTTGAGGGTTGTCTTCTCCCCTTTCGTTTTGGTTGATAATGTATCCGGTCAAAGAGGCTGTGATTCGGAGTGAGTTCTCGAATTCAGACTCTGCCAGATTTTGCGGGTTTGTGATGCCGAGCCCACCCATTCTTGGCGGCAACTCCAGCAACCTTCGCTCCTGGTCGCTGGGGCATCTACCATTTGCTATCGCAGGTATGAAGGTGTTTCTGATAGCATCTTCCAGAGGTTTTAGTAACGGAGCAACATCAGGAACTGTCCTCATGAGGTAGTTCCATTTCTGCTTGACACCGTACGTAAATGCTGCGTAGGCTGCCTGCGGTTCTGTTTTGGCGATCTCGCTCAGCCTCTGCAATTCGGACTCCCAGCGCTTTACAGCTGTTTTCACATATTCGATTCTGTATTCAGCTGTTCCAATGACTGCCCCGAGGTGTCTTTCACCAGTCACTGACAGCTTCACGTTACTGCCCTGGAATGCGGTTTTGGCCCGATCGTATGCCTCTGGTTTTACAATCACCACAGACTTAGTGGCGTTGGGACGGTACCCTATTTTAGGGCCGTGTTCATTGACGAGGTCCCACCATTTCCTGAGGTCTGCAGACTTTCCTACCCCGGTGAGGTCATCCGCATACGCCACCTGTTTGACGTTGGTGTTTTCATGGCGGATGATGTCCTGCAGCTTCATCATTCCCAGGGCAAACATTGCCATGGCCACTGGGTCGCCCTGGGTGGTGCCCTCTGAGGACTGTATGGCCTCCGGGTCTCCAAGTCGTTGGTCATTATGACTGCTGATGAACAGTCTGGCAGGTTCCTTGTACGTATTTTCAATATATTGGGCAAAGATAGGGCACTTGAGTTTGATGTTGTGCAGTGCTGTTTCCCTATTGATGTTGTTGAACGCATTAGCAGCGTCCACCATCAGCACCGCCTCGCATTCTGGGTCTTCGAACATTTTCCTGACGGCGTGAATGGCAGCTTCACACCCAGCCTGCTGACCCGCACACACTTGGAGGTTTCCCACCGCCTTCCTCACGTCGTCCTTCACCACCTCCATGACAGCCTTGCCTATGATCCTCCTGAGCACCTCCCCCATCCCGATGGGGCGACAGCCTGGTTTTTTATCCAGCGGGATGAGCCGGCAGGCCATCAAAGGCTCAAAGTGTTGGCAATTCTCTAACTCCAATTTTCTTGCTAGGGCGGCTATTGTGTCGCGAAGATCCACAGATGGATTACCAAAGATGTTCTTACTGAGGAGGTGTTTCCACCCCTTGGCATCCAAGCCTGATGATCCAGCCGCTCCCTGCGTGTGAAGGGCGTGCTTCCAGATCACGTCACCGCTGATATGGTCGAAGACAACTCGATGCGGTGGGTGTAGTCCCCTGGGAACAACTACAACAACAACAACTACTACTACTACTACTACTACTACTACTACTACTACTACTACTACTACTACTACTACTATTACTACTACTACTACTACTATTACTACTACTACACTACTACAACTAATAATAATAATAGTAGTAATAATAATAATAATGATAATAATAATAATAATAATAATAATAATAATAATAATAATAATAATAATAATAATAATGATAATAATAGTAATGAATGATAACGTTATTTCTTTTGAAAGAAATACATTAATCTTCACAGTTGGTAACATAATGAAAAAGAGTCCAATTCCGGCTTCCTCTCCTCGGCTCGTCCGGTCCAGGACCCGTACTTATAAAGAAATTTATGTGAGACGTAAACTGAAACATATCCGAGTATTAACAATGACGAGACATAACCCCCCTCCTTATGTTTCACCCCCTCAACATAACCAGCTCGACATTAGCGAGTATTAGTACATCGTTGCCAACCCCTGAGCTGCACCTAAGAAAGGGATACCAACTCAAAATAGAATGTTGGAATTTCGTATAATTTTGATCTCATCTCTTACTAAATCAGCTTCCTCGAGGCTGGGCGTTCTGTACCGTCTCCGCCAGTTCTTCTCCCCTGCACAGTTGCTGTCCATTGCTGGGGGCCTTGTCCGCCCTCGTATGGATTATGCATCTCATGTGTGGGGGGGGGGGGCCACACAGCTCTTCTGGACAGAGTGGAGGCAAAGGCTCTTCGTCTCATCAGCTCTCCTCCAATGTTGCCTCTTTCTATCTTCTATCGATATTTCCACGCTGACTGCTCTTCTGAACTGCTCATCCCTATACTGTCCAACCCTTATGCAAGAGTTAACCAGCATCTTCACTCTTTCATCCGAACTCTTTCAAGAGGAGGGTATCACTCCTTCTCCTCCCGAAACTGACTTATCTTTCCACCTCTTTGGATTGGCTTTTTTTTATTAATGTTTACTTTTTTGTGCCCTTGAGCTGTCTCCTTTGCTGTAAAAAAAAAAAAAAATATTGACGTATTGGAAATATGTATAAAATAAAATAAAAGTATTTTCGGGTATTGTTGACGATGCATAGACCAACATCACATGGAATAATGATAAAATTAAGGACGTAGCCCCTCAAACATGTAAACAAACATTCCCGCGAGCTTCAAGCTAGCAGTCAGCAGCCATGGACGCCAACGGCCAGCCACGACCTCTAGAGACCCTCAGCAGCCAGCGAGGTCAGCAGCAACAGCAGCAGCAGCTACACCAGGAGCAGCAGCAGGAGGGACCACAGCCTCACCCCCAGCCACATCATCATCATCATCAGCAGCAGCAGCAGGAACAGCCGCCGCAAGGGCGTACACAGTCTCCCGGGTGACCCTGCTGAGGGTCTGTTGTGAAGGCCCCAAGTCGTCGCTGCTACACTGCTGCATTTTGCCCGTAGCAAGATACCTCAGTGTTATGAGGACCTTCATCTCAGGGGAGAGGGCTTGGTTCCTGTTTGTAGGAGCAGTCAAGGCCTCACGCACCAAATCGCTCACGAAGAGTATCCCTGCACGGTCCAGACAGGAGGAGGAGGGTTAAAAGAACATTATAGTCATTATTTATTTTATGCATTTTAGCTAGCACGTATGAGAGAGAGAGAGAGAGAGAGAGAGAGAGAGAGAGAGAGAGAGAGAGAGATCAATTCCGGGTCCGGAAGTTCATCAAAGACGTCTCTTCGTGCCCGAAAAGTCCTCAGCTGCCGCGGACGCGCACCCACTACCTCCGCCATCTTGACTGTTATGCCTCGCTTAGGTCGACCTAAGGAATGCAATGTTACCTCCACCCCGCGCGTAGCTGGCGAGTCAGTTGATGTTCCGCTTAGTTGAAACCTAAGGGTTATGCTTCCCTTACGTCTCGGTGTCCGCCATTTTCTTGATTTATGCCTCACATAAGCGAAACATATCCTTTATAAGTACGGGCCCAGGACGTGTCGCGTGTCGTTGGGGACGTCTCACATGACATCACCCAGTATTTTATCTCAATGATCTGCAGATTAATAATTCACGCGAAACATCACGAAATACGACATTTCCACAAAAAAATCCGCTTTAAGCCAATATCCCCACACAAACTTTCCGCAAATTGCTTGCTTGAAATGTCCTCCCTCAAGAGTTCCCAGAAAAACTACTTTCTCAAACAAATTTTGGGGAACTTTCCCTCAAGGGGGCAACACTGGCCGACAGTGCAACAGGAGGTACTTTACTCGGGAATGGATTACGTCAAGAGGTCAGAGTCGGAGATATGTTTACCGACTACGCCCACAGCCAGAAGTGTCGGAGTCTGACTCCCGACTCCGACTCCACACCTCTAATGATGATGATAATGATTCTACTTATTGTTATTATTATTATGATAATTATGCACTAGCTCTAAGAAACAAAAGTAATGTTATTTTTCAGATGTAGAAAACATAAATATAAATAGATAAAATAAACTACGATATAAAAACTGATAATAATGATAATAATAATAATAATAATAATAATAATAATAATAATAATAATAATAATGATAATGATAATAATAATAATAATAATAATAATAATAATAATAATAATAATAGGTAATAATAATAATAATAATAATAATAATAATAATGACAGTAATAATAATTATGATAACGGAAATAACAAAATAACTAACACATAAACAAGAGGAAATGGGAATGGAGGAGGAGGAGGAGGAGGAGGAGGAGGAGGAGGGTTAAAAGAACATTATAGTAAATATTCAAAAGATGCATCGCGTAATTTCAATATTTTAGATAGCAGGCCTTGCCTAGCACGTATGAGAGAGAGAGAGAGAGAGAGAGAGAGAGAGAGAGAGAGAGAGAGAGAGAGAGAGAGAGAGAGAGAGAGAGAGAGAGAGAGAGAGAGAGAGAGAGAGAGAGAGAGAGAGAGAGAGAGAGAGAGAGAGAGAGAGAGAGAGAGGTGCAAAAAGTGTCGTAATTGCAACATTCCTCTCCTGTGATGGAGGAGGAAGAGGAAGATGATATGGCCAGTGTGGAGGTGGCGGCGGCGGCGGAGGAGGAGGAGGAGGAGGAGGAGGAGGAGGATAATACCAGAGTTGTACAGGTGGAGAAAACTGAGGAATGAGGTAATGTTTAAGGAGGAGAAGAAGGCGGAGGAGACGGAGGTAGGAAACTGAAAGGGGAGGAAGGGAGAAGAAAGCATACATGGAGAAAGGAGGAACGAAGGGAGGGAGTATGTAGCGTTAAGAGAAAGGGGAGACAATGACTAAAGAAGAGGAAGATCAAGAGGAGAAAATAGTTCAGACGACGAAGTAAGAGGAAGAAAAGGGGAAGAGGAAGAGGAGTAAATGGAATAAAAGAGAGAGAAGAGAAATAATGGAAGGAAGCAAATGCCATAACGAAAAATGGAATAAGGGAAGAAAAGAGGTCAAGGGAAGAAGAGGAAGAGGAAGAAATGGTGGAGAAACAGATTGAATGAAGCAGAGTAAAAGAGAATGAGAACAGGAGAAGCAAGGAGGGATTGTATAGTGAAAGGCAGTGAAGAGGAAGAGGAGGAGGAGGAGGAGGAAGAAATGGTGGAGAAACAGATTGAATGAAGCAGACGTAAAAGAAAATGAGAACAGGAGAAGCAAGGAGGGATTGTATAATGAAAGGCAGTGAAGAGGAAGAGGAGGAGGAGGAGGAGGAGGAGGAGGAGCCATTTAACCTTCTTCGCTCATCCCTTCATCTTAATTTTCTGTAGCTCCCGGAATAAATTTAGGTAGTTTCCCCTGGCATGATCATCAGATACCCTCCTCCTCCTCCTCCTCCTCCTCCTCCTCCTCCTCCTCCTCCTTCTCTTCTGCCTTCCCTTCCTTCTCTTCATCCTTTCTCGCCCGAAGAGTCATGCGTGTTGATGTTTGCTGCTGTATTGTTTCAGTGTGCGTGGAGTAAGATAGATACATGAGGGGGGAAGCTTGCGTAGAAAAACTCGACATAATAGCAGTCACTTAGACATGGATAGACACTGCTCAGATCGGAATTTCAAATAACGGGTTACCAGATGTTTCATAAAGGTAGAAAGGGAAGAAGGGGGGGGGTGGGGGTGGCACTAAATGTTAAAGACTCACTTAAATGTCCCGCTAACAATTCAGTCAAAACTAACATCGATTCAGAATCAGTGTGGATGGACGTACACAAAGGGAAAGAAAAACTAACTCCTGGGGTTCTGCACAGGCCACCTAACCTTAGCAGGCAGGACACGGGTATATTACAAGAGGTTGGCAGGGCGAGCAGGAGTAAAAATGTTTCCGTAATGGGGAATTTCAACTCTAGGAATATATAAAGTGGGAAGGCCGGTTGCTGAGCCTACCAGAGGAGCTAACTTATAATGGGAATATGATCAGTGAGCTGGAGGTGGGGGAGAAGTAGGTAGGATATAGTGAACCCAGGGAAGTTAGGTTTATCTTTGATTAGGCGGGTAACCCCTGAACCCAACTCTGTGTTACTACCAGATTACGAGGAGCTTAGAAGACAGCTTGGGGAAGTTAATTGGGGAGCCTTAGGGTTAAATGAGGGCCAGAGCCGTGGGTTGGAATCCGATCTCCAGGAGAACCGAGGAGAAATAACCTACAATAATGTAGTTAGAGTAATAGTAGAGGGGCAGGTACAGCACATACCTCAGCGAACACTTAGAAAGGAAAACAATGATCCCAAGTGGATGGCCCGTAAGCTAAAACACGAGATAGCTTTAAAGAAGGAAATTTATACGAAAATAAAGAATGGTAAAACCCACCTTGGGGGTTTATGTGTTGAACCCAGATCGGTAAAGAAAAACACCCGCGTAGCAAAAAGGAATTATGAAATTAGAGTAGCAAACGAGGCAAAAAGTAATCCCAAGGGGTTCTTTAAGATATATAAGACAGAAACAAGGAAAAGAATTGGACTGTTGAAAGCAAACACAGGCGAGCTCGTGGAAAATTCCGAAAAATATGAGTACAATGTTGAACGACTACTTCCTCTCAGTCATCACACAAGAGGATCGAACGACCATTCCGGAGAGGGTTCAGGTATTTGACGGCGGGGATGGCGACAAGTTGAGGGATGTAATCATCATCAGTCAGATAGTTTAGGATGAAGTATATAAGTTAAAGAAAAATAAATCGCCAGGCCATGACGAAATATTTCCATGAGTTCTTAAGGAATGCAAGGAGGTTCTCAGTGGCCCATTGACCGATATTTTTATGATGCCAATAAATTCTTGTTATGTGCCCAGCTTACGTAAAGTAGCTAATGTGACTCCGATTTTCAAAAAGGGGGACAGGTCAGCTGCTTCCAACTATCGCCCAATTAGTTATAGTATTTCCATGTGAAACTGGCCGGTGGGTTGGTGGGGGCTGCGGTGTCAGCCCCGCCCCTCACCTTGCCACACACTCTCAACACCTCTCGCTTCTTCTCATGTCAGCAATTTACTACCTTTAAATGAAGTTCATTAGATAATTAGATAATCCAATAAGGTCATATAGTGTAAAGATTGTTTCGTATTTAGGATAATAACAAAGATTTTGTATAAATACCACAACACTTGACAACGTTGTACAACGGCCAGTTTCACATGGAAGTACTATAAAAGCAAGATGCTGGAGTCGATAATAACCAGGAGCATTCGGGATCATCTAGAGATATATAGCTTAATTCATGACTCGCAGCATGGGTTCACGAGGGGTAGGTCATGCTTCACCAATCTTTCGTCTTACAATTAAGTAATTGAGGCGGTAGATAGAGATGAAAACTATGATATAATATATCTTGATTTTAGAGCGTGTTCGACAAAGTTCCTCACCAGCGGTTGTTGCTTAAATTACAGGCTCACGGAGTAGATGGGAAAGTTTTGAACTGGACCAGGGCGTGGCTTATCAATAGGAAGCAAAGAGTGAAAATCTGTGGTAAAAGATCTGACTGGGTATGTGTCAAGAGTGGGATTCCAAAGGTGTCGGTGCTGGGTCCACTGCTGTTTATCATTTATATCAATGATTTAGATACAGGAATTAGTACTGATGTCAGTAAATTTGCTCATGATGCAAAGATGGGCAGAGCAATTGAGTTGGATCAGGGCGCTAGTATTCTCCAGGATGAACTAGACAGAAAGAATGATTGGGCTGGGAAGTGGCAGATGGAGTACAATGTCGGGAAGTGCAGTATTCTGAGTGTAGGTAGGAACAACCCCTCACATAATTGGCGCACCTAACATCACCATAGCCGATCCAGGATTCAGTACGTTTCCTAACAAAAATTGTATTCTTTTTCTTAAACAAAACATTGAATAAACAACAGAACAATAATATGAAAATACGTTCATATTTTATACGACAACTGTGGGCCGAGGCAGCAGCGCACGCCATGTTGCGGGTATCAGATACCTTGAATAAGCTTTTTTTTTTCTGCGTAAAGCAGGTGATGCCACTTATTGTGACTTCGTGAACTTTCATATTTATGTATTTGTGTATTTTTCATGGAGGCATAACTTACATTACTACTTTCAATTTTACTAGTGACGCGAATTTGTGACTTTTTATCTCAATAGAATTTCACTCAATTAAGTGAATCAGACACCATAGAATATTACCGGTGTGTGTATGAATAAATACAAAGATAAGCACACACTTTGATTTAACTCCAGGATGTCTCGTGGTTAATTTATAAATAAAACAAAAGATTGGAATAGGCTACTATTTAGCCCACTACCGCCGCTCGAGGAACAAAAACAGTCTCCACCAAGTTTGTACCCTACATTTGGTGATGTTAGGTGGGCCTGTTATTGCTTAAATGACACTTCCCTAAGGAGGTCTAGGTGCGAGAGGGAATTAGGGGTCTTAACTCTGACCTCCGTCCAAGGGGATATTGCATTCAGCGAGATGGCGCCAATATGAAGCACTTGACTGCGCCATAACGGGCTAGGACCGGCCACCAGGCCCCACCAAGAAATCCTACCGGTGCCATAGGCGAAAAGTAAAGAAAATAATAGAAACATGGAAACGCATGGAAACATGGAAACGCAGGCAACAGAAAGCCTATTGGCTCATTACGAGGTTGCCCGCTTTGGTGATTTAATCTGCTCGACAGCCTGGGGCCTGGGGAGCAGATGAAAGCACCTCGACATTGAGGAGCAGATGAAAGCACCTCGATATTGAGGAGCAGATGAAAGCAACTCAATATTCAGTTTACTCCCGACGCAGCGAAGTGACGGTCGATTCTATATTTGAAGGAGTTGATAGTATTCGCATTTACTACAAGAAATCGTGCAAATAGGTACTGGGATTCATTTCAGGGAGCGTAACAGAAGCGCCGAAGTCATCCTCAACCTCAAGCTATATTTAGCATTAGTTTGACCTCATCTTGATTATGCGGTTCACTTCTGGACATCTTACAATATAATGGATATAAAAATGTTAGAATCGGTACAGATGAGGATGACAAAGATAATTCACGGGTTAAGAAACCTGCCATACGAGGAAAGACTTTAACAATTAAACTTGCATTCTCTGGAAAGGCGAAGGGTGCGAGGAGACTTGATCGAATTTTAAAATTGGTTGAAGGGCTTTAACAAGGGTGGTATTGATAAGGTTCTGGGTAGACGGTTAGGACACGTAGTAATGGCTTTAAATTGGATAAATTCAGATTCAACAAGGCCATAGACAAGAATTAGTGTACCAACAGAATGGTGGGTGAGTGGAACAGGCTTGGCAGTCATGTAGTAAGTTCCAATACGATAGACACATAAAAAAAGATAAATCCATGGATAGTGATGTTATGAAGGGTTAGGTACACAGGAGCTGCCTTGTATATGCCTCCCTGCCTCTTGTAGACTCCTAATGTTGTTATATTTTCATGTTCTTATTGCAGGTGTTTCAGGTGTGTATACGGGTGCAAGCTTGTGTGGGGCTTGTAAGGCGTGGTTCGCTACAGGTGTGTGACGTGTATTTGTGTGTTTCAGGTGTGTGAGCACCCTCCAGCCAGGCGCCAGCGCCT
>NC_066550.1:6129394-6134394 GCF_024679095.1 Eriocheir sinensis | reverse complement strand
TGTGGTCAAAGTGAGTCTAAAAAAGGTTGTAATTGGACGGTTTTTCTCAGTGACTTTGTTGGCCTGATTTTCTTTTGGATTTAGTTGCCCAGTACTAATTCATTTTAATTGTTCACTAATATTGGCATCGTGGGTGACTGTGTATATTTTTTTATTGTGTGCTAGGAGGCCACTAGAACATATGTATGATTATGATAGGCCTAGTTTTCCCTTCCCCATACCTTGGACTCTGACATATAAAAGAATTCAATATTCATCTTGGCCAGGACAGTCAGCGTGCAACCCACTCAGATGTTTATCCTCCCTTTTGAGCCAGTCAACAAATGGGTACCTGGGGAAACCTGGGGAAGGTAAACTGTGGTAACCCGGATGCCACACCTGCCCTTTGTCGTGGAGCAATGGGTTCTCACTACAGGCTCAAGGGTAAATAAGATGCAGATGAGTACCGAGGCCGCACCCAGCTACAGTGTACGCCCAAACCTTGCCTGAACCATGATGTCTGTATTAAAGAACAGAAAAATAATAAATAAGTACTTGGCAATTTGATCCCCAAGAAAAAAAGGCCCATTGTCAAGCTATACTACTATTTTGTCAAAGTGAAGTATTAACCGTGTAGCAGCGACGGACCAAATTTGTGGCTTTACCGTGTAGCAGCCATGATATAAACCCCCAAAAATAGATGATACATAATCTGATCACAAATGCTTTGATATATATTATGAAAGGGTTTGTGTGAGGGGTGATTTTTTCTCATTTTTCTCGCTTGGAGGGACCATTAAGAAACATGATCCCCGCTGCTACCGTGTTAAAGAACAGAAAAATAATAAATAAGTACTTGGCAATTTGATCCCCAAGAAAAAAAGGCCCATTGTCAAGCTACACCACTATTTTGTCAAAGTGAAGTATTAAGGTTGCCATTGTATTTCGTCGTCTCAGTGTTGCGTGTGTATGTGTCTGGCAGTTGATGTCACGAGCATGTGCATGTAGCATTACCGTCGTTTTGTACTGTAGTCCACTAACACACTGTCGCCAACACGGGGTAGGTAGACACCGACCTCACCCTTGCCTGGAGGACACCTAGAGTAGAGAGATGCATGACTGGCTGACAGGAGGCCAATAACAACAATGTCATCACTATCACAGCGTTGTGCGAGTCTGGTAAATCTTGAGTAATGAAAGGAATGTAGTATTGAGGGAAGCTTGATTGGGGCTTTGGTGACAGGCAGACACAACAACAGTCAACATGATCACAACATTGAAGTGAGAATTTTTTAGCCAAGGAGAGAAAGCAGTGAAGAATGTAACAGGATTTTAGGATCAGGTGACAAGTTAAGACAGTGCTAACAACAACAACAACAACAACAACAACAACAACAACAACATTAATAACGACAACACCAACAGTAACTACAACAACATTCACCTCCACCACACATATCGGAAGTTTGGGAAATTTTAAGCAAAGAAAGGAAGGCAGAGTAGGAGAAACATAACTATTGCCCAGGTGACTAAGAGACAATAATAATAATAATAATAATAATAATAATAATAATAATAATAATAATAATAATAATAAAGATAATCATCACTGCAACCACCAGTACAAATACAATAACATTCCGTAACCAAGGCAAGCTTAAGAAATCGTGCACAGACGTTTAATTGAAGGAAAAGACGTATAGAAGGAAATAATATACTTTGGATTAGAGATTGTTTACATTTTTTACAAGATAATAATAATAACCGAATCGAACATGCTTGAGATATCACAGCAAGGCATTTTAAACTAGCGGGAAGGATAAAATAGCAACGGTCCTGGTTTTTAGTTCATGAGCGTGCAAGACAATATCAACACCTGCACACATTTACTAATCTTCCCACGTCGTGCACGAGCAGATATTCAAACGAGGAAGAAATATAGAACAGCAAGTTAGAAGTTACGTAGTGGGCACGACCTTACAGTAACAGCACAACAGCAGTGTTACAATTACAGACGATACAAGTTTGAGCCACCTTGGATGAATGATTTAAATATGAAGGAAATTAACGTAGATTAGCATTAAGCAAAGTTAGACAATAAAAAGAAGACACAACAATACCTTATCATTCATACGAGGAAGCTTAGACATTTTAAAACAGGGTCGAACTGTCAGATACGAATGGACTGTTGGGACTCATACAAGAAATAGAGAGAGTCCTAGGTTTGGATTTGGACGGAAAATGTGGCTTAGTAGTTAACCATGTATGGCTGAGACAATAACAAGACCTTACAAATATCACAGCACTTGTTCATAAACGTTCATGGGTATTTTAAACGAAGATGAATTAATTAGGAGCGAAGAGTTGGATTTAGACAGGAAAATCTAATACATAAGACAACATCACAGAGCAAGAGATATTTCGTCACAGCACACCTCTAAGGAACCAAGCCTTTATAACGTATTGGACAAACTCATGATGCCAGACCCTATTTGCAAACATCGTAAAGTAAAATAAACAGCAATACACTTCCCATCTTACGATATAAAAAAGAAGACAAACACTTCATCATAGCACAATCAAAAGAACCTCATAAAACATCTTTGACAAACTCCTGATCCAAACAAGTCTGTATTTACGAAGATAATAAAAACTGAGAAGATAACGTACGCCCGAGCTTGCCCAGAGAACTAAAGAGAACGAACACCTTGCCACAACACCATAGAAAAAAAAAAGACAGCCCTGAAAACATCTTTGACAAACTACTGAAGAAGGAGAACACTTCGCCGCAACACACAACAATGAAAGGTGGCAAACCCCAGACACAGCAACATTTACGAAAACAATCAACACAACCGAATTAAACAACTTACTTTCCCTCCTGCAAGACAACAGAGCATACGTAGGACTCGAGACAGGAAACCAGCGCAACCACAACACCGCCAGAACCAAACACAAGCACAATCAGAACAAATTACAACACCGCCAGAACACACCACAGCAACATCCCAACAAACCACAACACCGTACCACCACTAGACAAAACAGTGCGATCACAAAGTAAAACAAAAACGAAACAACTCGATCGGCAGGGACGGTCCCACCTACCCAGAGCGGGGCCCAAGATCGTAATTCGCATTCAGCAAGCTTTTAGGAGTTAATTGATGGCTGGGCTACACTGTACGGGTGAGGGTGCGGGTCCCAACTTAATTATCTAGCTTGTATTGCCACCACACCGCCCTTGTCAATAGGAGGAACAGCATGACACGTTCACAACCAAACTAGGGATTTAAGAATATAAAGACATGTTGATGGGTAACAGAAATAGAAGTGGAAAAGTCAGAGGTATAAAGTCAGATATAGATCAGTTGTTTCGTGGATTTATACTGTTTATATACATGAAAATAGTCATATAAGAATCGGATGCCTAAATTATAGGTTAAAGGGGAAAAAATGAGCAAGTAAACAAACAAACCACACTAACTGCCCCATACCAGCGAGTGAAAACAATGACCCCAGTATGGCAACATTTCACAGCACCCATCAAGGCTATTTTAGGACGCCATCTCTTTCGAGGTTTCACACACCGATAAATAATATAGGCAGATCACCTTTTTCCTTCATCCCCAACACGTTGTTACATACTTGATAACGACCGAAAAGAAAATTACTCGGTTGCCAACTTCATGCTGTCACGATCAAGAGGTTGACTAAAGGGACGAAGATCTTGCAATAGCTAAGCATCGTTTCTGAGGCAGTATAATAGATGCTAAAAATATGGAAAATAGAAGAAATTGAAGCCACAACTACACGGTTCATGCCTTTTCAACCACTCTTCACTCACCTTCTCTTGCTTGATTCCTATAGCGAAGTAAAGCAAGATATTGATACATTTAAGATCGTTAGATTTACATTTTTTCGCTCCTGCTCTTTCGTCCTTCCCTCGTAGTAGCTTTTCACGAGCAGATATGAATGTTACTTTTGTATTATTCTCCTCTTACTTTGTTTCCTTTATCTCTTCACCTTGCAAGGATATGAGTAAGTGATTGAAGTTTATTTGCTACTTTTTAATGATTCTCTTTTTCTCACTTTATTCTCTTCGTCGCTTCGTGTTTCTTGGATTCATTTACTGATTAAATTTAGCTTCTCGTGTGTCAGTTCTCTCTCCCTTGCTCTATTCTCTTCATCTCTTCGTCTTTCTTGGATTCATTTAGTAACTGAAGTTTGTTTCTTGTATGATGATTCTCTTCGCTTTGCCAGTTTATATTTAGTAACAAACTCGTATATTGCCTTTTGGTGATTCTCTTACTGTTTCCTCCACCTCTTCGCCTTGTTAGGATATAATCAAACAATGGGTGACCTTCAAGGCTGCTGCTGTGTTAAGGGCAGACAAGAGGGACCGAGAAGCACATCGCCTCCCCCTGTACAGAACCAGCCTCGAAGGTCCACATTGAAGCTTCGTAATGATTCTTTTACTTTATGCTTTCCTTTTCCTCTCCCGCCTTGTAGTCTATAAGTGCCGAGTACATTGTCGATTTGGCGAACCGCTTTGGAATGCACGTGTTACTCCCTCATCTGGGTTCCTCTCCTCTTGAAGCCGAAGAAGTGCAAATTGTGACCTTTTGACCTTCGCAGTTAGTTAACACTGACCTTTGTGATCCAGGTAACATTTACGGCATTTACCCGTATTTTTTTTTCAATCATGGGTGTTGTTATTGAAGAGTACTTGACATTTTTAAGCATAATATCAAAGAAGATTCGTGACATTCATAGAAATCGGTCGTCTCCTATCCGTATTAGAAGCTGTTATAATTAGACATCAATATATTCTTTCGTGCTTCGTCGCTTGAATTTTGTGTTATTACTGGAGCTTTCGATGTTCCTCCGAGCCAGGCAAACATTAACATCATGCAAATGGAACCTTGAAGCGTAAAAAGGAAAACAAATGTCATACTTCAGTCAGGTTTGGGCACGATAATCAAGTGTTCTTAAGTTTTTTTCCTCCTCCGTAAACATAATTC